>NW_024037458.1:471392-622252 GCF_015832195.1 Motacilla alba alba
GGGAAAACAAAACGCAGCACCCCACGTTCCAGGTCTCAGTTTGCAGAGCTCCATGGGCACTCTCTAAGCAGCCCGAGTTGGCACAAGTGGCAGCTTGTCCCTGGGCGGAATCTTGATATTCGTGGAAATCCAGCGAGGAGCCTACCCTTAAGAAACAAGTGCCTTCCTGGTACTGACAAATTCTTCTGCCCGGGAAAACAAAACTCAGCATCCCACGGTCATGGTCTCAGTTTGCAGAGCTCCATGGGCACTCTCAAAGCAGCCCGAGTTGGCACAGGTGGCAGCTTGTCCCTGGGCGGCATCTTGATATTCGCGGAAATCCCGCTGCCAGCCTGCACATTTGGGCCAAGTGCCGCCCTGATACACCAAATGCTTCTGCCCGGGCAAACAAAACTCCCCAGGCCACGTTCCTGGTCTCAGTGGGAACAGTTCCATGGGCACTCTCAAAGCAGCACGAGTTGTCACAGGTGGCAGCTTGTCCCTGTGCGGCATTTTGATTTTCAGGGAAATCCAGCAGCCAGCCTGCCCCTAAGGGCCGAGGGCCTACCTAGTACTGAGAAATTCTTCTGCCCGGGGAAAAAAAAATCAGCACCGCACGTTCCTGGTCTCAGTTTTCAGAGCTCCATGGGCAGTCTCAAAGCAGCTAGAGTTGGCAATGGTGGAAGCTTGTCCCTGGGCGGCATTTTGATATTCATGGAAATCCAGCAGGCTGCCTGCCCGTAAAGAACCAAGGGCCTACCTGGTACTGCAAATGCTTCGGCCCGTGGAAAAAAACCCACCACCCCATCTTCCTGGTCTCACTTTGCAGAGCTCCATGGGCACTCTCAAAGCAGCCCGAGTTGGCACAGGTGGCAGCTTGTCCCTGGGCGGCATCTTGATATTCGTGGAAATCCAGAAGGCAGCCTGCCCCTAAAGCCGAGGGCCCACCTGGTTCAGAAAAAGGCTTCTGCCCGGGGAAACACAAACCCCGAACCTACGTTCCTGGTCTCAGTTTGCAGAGCTCCACGGGCACTCTCAAAGTAGCCGGAGTTGGCACAGGTGGCAGCTTGTCTCTGGGCAGTATCTTGATTTTCGGGGAAATCCAGCAGCCAAGCGGCCCCTAAGGAACAAGGGCCTACCTGGTACTGACAAATGCTTCTGACCAGGGAATCAAAACCCACCACCGCTCTTTCCTGGTCTCTACTTTGCAGAGCTCCATGGGCACACTCAAAGCAGCCCGAGTTGGCAAAGGTGGCAGCTTGTCCCTTGGCGGCATCTTCAGATTCGTGGTAATCCAGCGAGGAGCCTACCCCTAAGGAACAAGGGCCTACCTGTTTGTCGCAAAGGCTTCTGCCCGGGAAAACAAAACTCAGCACCCCACATTCCTGGTCTCAGTTTGCAGAGCTCGGAGGGCACTCTCAAAGCCGCTGGAGTTGGCACGGGTGGCAGCTTGTCCCTGGGCGGCATCTTCATATTCGTGGAAATCCAGCAAGCTGCCAGCCCCAAAGGGCGGTGGGCCGACCTACTACAGACAAAGGCTTCTGCCCGGAGAAACAAAACCCACAACCCCACGTCCTGGTCTCAGTTTGCAGAGCTCCATGGGCACTCTCAAAGAAGCCCAAGTTGGCACAGGTGGCAGCTTGTCCATGGGCCGCATCTTGATATTCGTAAAACCCAGCAAGCAGCCTACCCCTAAGGGCCAAGGGCCTACCTGGGACTGACAAATGCTTCTCTCTGGGAAAACAAAACCCACTACCCCACGTTCCTGGTCTCAGTTTGCAGAGCTCCATGGGCACTCTCAAAGCAGCCCGAGTTGGCACAGGTGGCAGCTTGTCCCTGGGCGGCATCTTGATATTCGTGGAAATCCAGCAGGCAGCCGTCCCCTCAGGGCCGAGGTCCTACCTGGTACTGAAAAAGGCTTCTGCCCAGGCAATCGAATTTCGCAAACCCACGTTCCTGGTCTCAGCTTGCAGAGCTCCATGGGCACTTCGAATGCAGCCTGAGTCGGCACAGGGGGCAGCTTGTCCCTGGGCGGCATCTTGATATTCGTGGAAATCCAGCCGGCAGCCGGCCCAAAAGATCTGAGGGCATACCTGGTTCTGACAAAGGCTTCTGTCTGCGGAAACAAAACCCACCACCCCACGTTCTACATCTCAGTTTGCAGAGCTCCATGGGCACTCTCAAAGCAGCCCGAGTTGGCAGAGGTGGCAGCTTGTCCCTGGGCGGCATCTTGATATTCGTGGAAATCCAGCAAGCAGCCTACACATAAGGAACAAGGGCCTGCCTGGTACCGGCAAAGGCTTCGGCCCGGGGAAAACAGAATCAGCACCCCACGTTCCTGGTCTCAGTTTGCAGAGCTCCGTGGGCACTCTCAAAGCAGCCTGAGTTGGCACAGGTGGCAGCTTGTCCCTGGGCGGCATCTTGATATTCGTGGAAATCCTGCAGCAGGCAGCCGAGAACGAAGGGCCGAGGGCCTATCTGGTACTGACAAAGGCTTCTGCCCGGGAAAGTAAAACTCAGCAGCACATGTTCCTGGTTTCTGTTTGTAGAGCTCCATGGGCACACTCAAAGCAGCCCGAGTTGGCACAGGTGGCAGCTTGTCCCTGGGCGGCATCTTGATATTCGTGGAAATCCTGCAGCAAGCCTGCCCCTAAGGGCCGAGGGCCTACCTGGTACTGACAAAGGCTTCTGCCCGGGGAAACAAAACCCACCACCCCACGTTCCTGGTTTCAGTTTGAAGAGTTCCGTGGGCACACTAAAGGCAGCCCGAGTTGGCACAGGTGGCAGCATGTCCCTTGGCAGCATCTTGATATTCGTGGAAATCCAGCAGGCTGCCTGCCCTTAAGGACCAAGGGCCTACCTGGCACTGACAACGGCTTCTGCCCGGGGAAACAAAACTCAGCACCCCACGTTCTACATCTCAGTTTGCAGAGCTCCATGGGCACTCTCAAAGCAGCCCGAGTTGGCACAGGTGGCAGCTTGTCCCTGGGCGGCATCTTGATATTCGTGGAAATCCAGAGAGCAGCCTACCCCTAAGGAACAAGGGCCTACCTGGTACTGACAAAGGCTTCTGCCCGTGGAAACAAAAGCCACCACCCCACGTTCCTGGTCTGAATCTGCAGAGCTCCATGGGCACTCTCAAAGCAGCCCGAGTTGGCACAGGTAGCAGCTTGTCCCAGGGCGGCATCTTGATATTCTTGGAAATCCAGCAGGCTGCTGGCCAAGCAGGGCCGAGGGCCTATCTGGTACTGACAAATGCTTCTACCCGGGGATACAAAGCCCACAACCCCAGGTTCCTGGTTTCAGATTTAAGAGTTCCGTGGGCACACTCAAAGCAGCCCGAGTTGGCACAGGTGGCAGCTTGACCCTGGGCGGCATCTTGATATTCGTAGAAATCCAGCGGGCAGCCGGCCCCGAAGAGCCAAGGGCTTACCTGGTAGTGACAAAGGTTTCTGTCCAGAGAAAACAAAACTAAGCACCCCTCGGTCCTGGTTTCTGTTTGTAGAGCTCCATGGGCATTCTCAAAGCAGCCCGAGTTGGCACAGGTGGCAGCTTGACCCTGGGCAAGATCTCGATATTCGTAGAAATCTGGCTGCCAGCCTGCCCCTAAGGGCCGAGGGCCTACCTGGTAATGACAAATGCTTCTGCCCTGGGAAACAAAACCCAAAACCCCACGTTCCTGGTCTCAGTTTGCAGAGCTCCATGGGCACTCTCTAAGCAGCCCGAGTTGGCACAGGTGGCAGCTTGTCCCTGGGCGGCATCTTGATATTCGTGGAAATCCAGAGAGCAGCCTACCCCTAAGGAACAAGGGCCTACCTGGTACTGACAAAGGCTTCTGCCCGGGGAAACAACAATCAGCACCCCACGTTCATGGTCTCAATTTGCAGAGCTCCGTGGGCACTCTCAAAGCAGCCCGAGTTGGCACAGGTAGCAGCTTGTCCCTGGGCGGCATCTTGATATTCATGGAAATCCTGCAGCAGGCATCCGAGAACGAAGGGCAGAGGGCCTATCTGGTACTGACAAAGGCTTCTGACCAGGAAAATAAAACTCAGCACCCCATGTTCCTGGTTTCTGTTTGTAGTGCTCCAGGGGCACTCTCAAAGCAGCCTGAGTTGGCACAGGTGGCAGCTTGTCCCTGGGCGGCACCTTGATATACATGGAAATCCTGCAGCAGGCAGCCGAGAACGAAGGGCGGAGGGCCTATCTGATACTGACAAAGACTTCTGCCTGGGAAAATAAAACTCAGCACCCCATGTTCCTGGTTTCTGTTTGTTGAGCTCCATGGGCACTCTCAAAGCAGCCCGAGTTGGCACAGGTGGCACCTTGTCCCTGGGCGGCATCTTGATATTCGTGGAAATCCTGCTGCCAGCCAATCCCTAAAGGTGGAGGGCCTACCTGGTACTGACAAAGGCTTCTGCCCGGGGAAACAAAACCCACCACCCCACGTTCCTGGTTTCAGTTTGAAGAGTTCCGTGGGCACTCTCAAAGCCGCGCGAGTTGGCACAGGTGGCAGCTTGTCCCTGGGCGGCATCTTCAGATTCATGGAAATCCAGCAGGCTGCCTGCCCTTAAGAACCAAGGGCCTACCTGGTACTGACAGTGGCTTCTGCCTGGGGAAACAAAACTCAGCACCCCACGTTCCTGGTCTCAGTTTGCAGAGCTCCATGGGCACTCTCAAAGCAGCCTGAGTTGCAACAGGTAGCAGCTTGTCCCTGGGCGGCATCTTGATATTCGTGGAAATCCAGCAGGCAGCCGAGAACGAAGGGCCGAGTGCCTATCTGGTACTGACAAAGGCTTCTGACCGGGAAAATAAAACCCACAAACTCATGTTCCTGGTCTCAGTTTGCAGAGCTCCGTGGGCACTCTCAAAGCAGCCCGAGTTGGCACAGGTGGCAGCTTGTCCCTGGGCGGCATCTTGGTATTCGTGGAAATCCTGCAGCAGGCAGCCGGACCTGAAGCGCCGAGGGCCTACCTGGCCCTGCAAATGCTTCTGCCCAAGGAGACAAAACCCACCAGCCCACGTTCCTGGTCTCAGTTTCCACAGCTCCATGGGCACTCACAAAGTAGCCCGAGTTGGCACAAGTGGCACCTTGTCCCTGGGCGGCATCTTGATATTCGTGGAAACCCAGCAAGCAGCCTACCCCTAAGGAACAAGGGCCTACCTGGTACTGACAAAAGCTTCTGCCCGTGGAAACAAACCCCGCCACCCCACGTTCCTGGTCTCAGTTTGCAGAGCTCCATGGGCACTCTCAAAGCAGCCCGAGTTGGCACAGGTGGCAGCTTGTCCCTGCGTGGCATCTTGGTATTCGGGGAAATCCAGCTGGCAGACGGCCTTGAAGGGCCAAGAGCTTACCTGGTAGTGACAAAGGGTTCTGCCCAGGGAAAACAAAACTCAGCACACCTCGGTCCTGGTCTCAGTTTACAGAGATCCATGGGCACTCTTAAAGCCGCGCGAGTTGGCACAGGTGGCAGCTTGTCCCTGGGCAACATCTTGATATTCGTGGAAATCCAGCCGGCTCTCGGCCAAGCAGGGCCGAGTGCCTATCTGGTACTGCAAATGCTTCTGCCCGGGGAAACAAAACCCACCTCCCCACGTTCCTGGTTTCAGTCTGCAGAGCTCCATGGGCACTCTCAAAGCAGCCCGAGTTGGCACAGGTGGCAGCTTGTCCCTGGGCGACACCTTGATATTTGTTGAAATCCAGCGGACAACCGGCCGCGATGGGCCGAGTGCCTACCTGGTACTGCAAATGCTTCTGCCCAGGGAGACAAAACCCACTAGCCCTCAATTCTGGTCGCAGTCTGCCGAGATCGATGGGCACTCTCAAAGCAGCCCAAGTTGGCACAGGTGAGAGCTTGTCCCTGGGCTGCATCTTGATATTCGTGGAAATCCAGCAAGCAGCCTAACCATAAGGTACAGGGGCCTGCCTAGTACTGGCAAAGGCTTCTGCCCGGGGAAAAAATACCCAGCAGCCCACGTTCCTGGTCGCAGATTCCAGAGCTCTGTGGGCACTCTCAAAGCAGCCCAAGTTGGCACAGGTGGCAGATTGTCCCTGGGCGGCATCTTGATATTCGTGGAAATCCAGCAAGCAGACGGCCCGTGAGGAATAAGGCCCTACCTGGTACTGACAAAGGCTTCTGCCAATGGAAACAAAACCCACCAGCCCACGTTCCTGGTCTCAGGTTGCAGAGCTCAATGGGCACTCTCAAAGCAGCCCGAGTTGGCACAGGTGGCAGCTTGTCCCTGGGCGGCACCTTGATCTTCGTGGAAATCCAGAAGGCTGCCAGCCCCTACGGGCCGAGGGCCGACATGGTACAGAGAAAGGCTTCTGACTGTGTAAACAAAACCCACCACCCCATCTTCCTGGTCTCAGTTTCCAGAGCTCCATGGGCACTCTCAAAGTAGCCCGAGTTGGCACAGGTGGCAGCTTGTCCCTGGGCGGCATCTTGATATTCGTGGAAGTCCAGCAAGCAGCTTGCCCATGAGGAACAAGGCCCTACCTGGTACTGACAAAGGCTTCTGCCCGGGGAGACAGAACCCACCACCCCACAATTCTGGTCTCAATCTGCACAGATCGATGGGTACTCTCAAAGCAGCCCGACTTGGCACAGGTAGCAGCTTGACCCTGGGCGGCAAATTGATATTCGCGGAAATCCAGCGGACAACCGGCCGCAATGGGCCGAGTGCCTACCTGGTAGTGCAAATGCTTCTGCCCGGGGAGACAGAACCCACCACCCCACAATTCTGGTCTCAATCTGCACAGATCGATGGGCACTCTCAAAGCAGCCCGAGTTGGCACAGGTAGCAGCTTGTCCCTGGGCGGCATCTTGGTATTCGTGGAAATCCTGCAGCAGGCAGCCGGACCTGAAGCGCCGAGGGCCTACCTGGCCCTGCAAATGCTTCTGCCCAAGGAGACAAAACCCACCAGCCCACGTTCCTGGTCTCAGTTTCCACAGCTCCATGGGCACTCACAAAGTAGCCCGAGTTGGGACAAGTGGCACCTTGTCCCTGGGCGGCACCTTGATATTCGTGGAAATCCAGCAAGCAGACGGCCCGTGAGGAACAAGGCCCTACCTGGTACTGACAAAGGCTTCTACCCAGGGAAAGAAAACCCACCAGCCCACGTTCCTGGTCTCAGTTTACAGAGTTCCGTGGGAACTCTCAAAGCAGCCCGAGTTGGCACAGGTGGCAGCTTGTCCCTGGGCGGCACCTTGATCTTCGTGGAAATCCAGAAGGCTGCCAGCCCCGACGGGCCGAGGGCCGACATGGTCCAGAGAAAGGCTTCTGACTGGGTAAACAAAACCCATCAGCCCACGTTCCTGGTCTCAGTTTCCAGAGCTCCATGGCCACTCTCAAAGCAGCCCGTGTTGGCACAGGTGGCAGCTTGTCCCTGGGCAGCACCTTGATATTTGTTGAAATCCAACAGGCAGACGGACGCGAAGGGCCGAGGGGCCTACCTGGTATTGCAAATGCTTCTGCCGGGGGAAACGAAACCCACCAGCCCACGTTCCTGGTCTCAGATTGCAGAGCTCCATGGGCACTCTCAAAGCAGCCCGAGTTGGCACAGGTGGCAGATTGTCCCTGGGCGGCATCTTCAGATTCGTGGAAATCCAGCAGGCAGCCGGCGACAAAAGGCCAAGGGCCGACCTGGTATTGACAATGGCTTCTGCCCAAGAAGACAAAACCCACCAGCCCACGTTCCTGGTCTCAGTTTGCAGAGCTCCATGGGCACTCTCAAAGCAGCCCGAGTTGGCACAGGTGGCAGCTTGTCCCTGGGCCGCACCTTGATATTCGTGGAAATCGAGCGGACAAGCGGCCACGATAGGCCCAAGGCCTACCTGGTACTGACAAAGGCTTCTGCCCGGGGAAACAAAACCCGCCACCCCACGTTCCTGGTCTCCATTTGCAGAGATCCATGGGCACGCTCAAAGCAGCCCGAGTTGGCAGAGGTCGCAGCTTGTCCCTGGTTGGCATCTTGATATTTGTGGAAACCCAGCTGGCAGACGGACCCGAAGGGCCGAGGGCCTACCTGGTATTGACAAAGGCTTCTCCCTCGGAAATCAAAACCCACCACCCCACGTACCTGGTCTCAGTTTGCAGAGCTCCATGGGCACTCTCAAAGCAGCCCGAGTTGGCACAGGTGGCAGCTTGTCCCTGGGCAGCACCTTGATATTTGTTGAAATCCAACAGGCAGACTGACGCGAAGGGCCGAGGGCCTACCTGGTACTGCAAATGCTTCTGCCCGGGGAAACGAAACCCACCAGCCCACGTTCCTGGTCTCAGATTGCAGAGCTCCATGGGCACTCTCAAAGCAGCCCGAGTTGGCACAGGTGCCAGATTGTCCCTGGGCGGCATCTTCAGATTCGTGGAAATCCAGCAGGCAGCCGGCCACAAAAGGCCAAGGGCCTACCTGGTATTGACAAATGCTTCTCCCCAAGGAAACGAAACCCACCACCCCACCTTCCTACTCTCAGTCTGCAGAGATCCATGGGCACTCTCAAAGCAGCCCGAGTTGGAACAGGTGGCAGCTTGTCCCTGGGCCGCACCTTGATATTTGTTGACATCCAACAGGCAGACGGACGCGAAGGTCCGAGGGCGTACCTGGTACTGCAAATGCTTCTGCCGGGAAAACAAAACCCACCAGCCCACGTTCCTGGTCTCAGATTGCAGAGCTCCATGGGCACTCTCAAAGCAGCCCGAGTTGGCACAGGTGGCAGATTGTCCCTGGGCGGCATCTTCAGATTCGTGGAAATCCAGCAGGCAGCCGGCCACAAAAGGCCAAGGGCCGACCTGGTATTGACAATGGCTTCTGCCCAAGAAGACAAAACCCACCAGCCCACGTTCCTGGTCTCAGTTTGCAGAGCTCCATGGGCACTCTCAAAGCAGCCCGAGTTGGCACAGGTGGCAGCTTCTCCCTGGGCGGCATCTTCAGATTCGTGGAAATCCAGCAGGCAGCCGGCCCCGAAGGGCCGAGGTCCTACCTGCTATGGACAATGGCTTCGTCCCAGGGAAACAAAACCCACCACCCCACGTTCCTGGTCTCAGTTTGCAGAGCTCCATGGCCACTCTCAAAGCAGCCCGTGTTGGCACAGGTGGCAGATTGTCCCTGGTTGGCATCTTGATATTTGTGGAAACCCAGCTGGCAGACGGACCTGAAGGGCCGAGGGCCTACCTGGTATTGACAAAGGCTTCTCCCTCGGAAATCAAAACCCACCACCCCACGTACCTGGTCTCAGTTTGCAGAGCTCCATGGGCACTCTCAAAGCAGCCCGAGTTGGCACAGGTGGCAGATTGTCCCTGGGCAGCACCTTGATATTTGTTGAAATCCAACAGGCAGACGGACGCGAAGGGCCGAGGGCCTACCTGGTACTGACAAAGGCTTCTGCCCGGGGAAACAAAACCCACCAGCCCACGTTCCTGGTCTCAGTTTGCAGAGCTCCATGGGCACTCTCCAAGCAGCCCGAGTTGGCACAGGTGGCAGCTTGTCCCTGGGCGGCATCTTCAGATTCGTGGAAATCCAGCAGGCAGCCGGCCACAAAAGGCCAAGGGCCGACCTGGTATTGACAATGGCTTCTGCCCAAGAAGACAAAACCCACCAGCCCACGTTCCTGGTCTCAGTTTGCAGAGCTCCATGGCCACTCTCAAAGCAGCCCGAGTTGGCACAGGTGGCAGCTTGTACCTGGGCGGCATCTTCAGATTGGTGGAAATCCAGCTGGCAGACGGCCCCGAAGGGCCGAGGTCCTACATGCTATGGACAATGGCTTCGTCCCAGGGAAACAAAACCCACCAGCCCACGTTCCTGGTCTCAGTTTGCAGAGCTCCATGGGCACTCTCAAAGCAGCCCGAGTTGGCACAGGTGGCAGCTTGTCCCTGGGCAGCACCTTGATATTTGTTGAAATCCAACAGGCAGACTGACGCGAAGGGCTGAGGGCCTACCTGGTATTGCAAATGCTTCTGCCCGGGGAAACGAAACCCACCAGCCCACGTTCCTGGTCTCAGATTGCAGAGCTCCATGGGCACTCTCAAAGCAGCCCGAGTTGGCACAGGTGGCAGATTGTCCCTGGGCGGCATCTTCAGATTCGTGGAAATCCAGCAGGCAGCCGGCCACAAAAGGCCAAGGGCCTACCTGGTATTGACAAATGCTTCTCCCCAAGGAAACGAAACCCACCACCCCACCTTCCTACTCTCAGTCTGCAGAGATCCATGGGCACTCTCAAAGCAGCCCGAGTTGGAACAGGTGGCAGCTTGTCCCTGGGCCGCACCTTGATATTTGTTGACATCCAACAGGCAGACGGACGCGAAGGTCCGAGGGCGTACCTGGTACTGCAAATGCTTCTGCCGGGAAAACAAAACCCACCAGCCCATGTTCCTGGTCTCCGTTTGCAGAGCTCCATGGGCACTCTCGAAGAAGCCAGAGTTGGCACCGGTGGCAGCTTGTCCCTGGGCCGCATCTTGTTATTGGTGGAAATCCAGCTGGCAGACGGACCCGAAGGGCCGAGGGCCTACCTCGTAATGACAAAGGCTTCTGCCCAAGGAGACAAAGCCCACCAGCCCACGTTCCTGGTCTCAGTTTGCAGAGCTCCATGGCCACTCTCAAAGCAGCCCGTGTTGGCACAGGTGGCAGATTGTCCCTGGGCGGCATCTTCAGATTCGTGGAAATCCAGCAGGCAGCCGGCCACAAAAGGCCAAGGGCCTACCTGGTACTGACAAATGCTTCTCCCCAAGGAAACGAAACCCACCACCCCACCTTCCTGCTCTCAGTCTGCAGAGATCCATGGGCACTCTCAAAGCAGCCCGAGTTGGAACAGGTGGCAGCTTGTCCCTGGGACGCACCTTGATATTCGTGGAAATCGAGCGGACAAGCGGCCACGATAGGCCCATGGCCTACCTGGTACAGACAAATCCTTCTGCCCGGGGAAACAAAATCCGCCAGCCCACGTTCCTGGTCTCAGATTGCAGAGCTCCATGGGCACTCTCAAATCAGACTGAGTTGGAACAGGTGGCAGCTTGTCCCTGGGCGGCATCTTCAGATTCGTGGAAATCCAGCAGGCAGCCGGCCCCTGAGGAACAAGGCCCTACCAGGTACTGACACAGGCTTTGGCCTCGGAAAACAAAACCCACCACCCCATCTTCCTGGTCTCAGTTTGCAGAGCTCCATGGGCACTCTCAAAGCAGCCCGAGTTGGCACAGGTGGCAGCTTGTCCCTGGGCCGCACCTTGATATTTGTTGACATCCAAAAGGCAGACGGACGCGAAGGGCCGAGGGCGTACCAGGTACTGCAAATGCTTCTGCCCGGGAAAACAAAACCCACCAGCCCATGTTCCTGGTCTCAGTTTGCAGAGCTCCATGGGCACTCTCGAAGCAGCCAGAGTTGGCACCGGTGGCAGCTTTTCCCTGGGCCGCATCTTGTTATTGGTGGAAATCCAGCTGCCAGACGGACCCGAAGGGCCGAGGGCCTACCTCGCAATGACAAAGGCTTCTGCCCAAGGAGACAAAACCCACCAGCCCACTTTCCTGGTCTCAGATTGCAGAGCACCATGGGCACTCTCCAAGCAGCCCGAGTTGGCACAGGTGGCAGCTTGTCCCTGGGCAGCACCTTGATAGTTGTTGAAATCCAACAGGCAGACGGACGTGAAGGGCCGAGGGGCCTACCTGGTACTGCAAATGCTTCTGCCCGGGGAAACGAAACCCACCAGCCCACGTTCCTGGTCTCAGATTGCAGAGCTCCATGGGCACTCTCAAAGCAGCCCGAGTTGGCACAGGTGGCAGATTGTCCCTGGGCGGCATCTTCAGATTCGTGGAAATCCAGCAGGCAGCCGGCCACAAAAGGCCAAGGGCCGACCTGGTATGGACAATGGCTTCGTCCCAGGGAAACAAAACCCACCAGCCCACGTTCCTGGTCTCAGTTTGCAGAGCTCCATGGGCACTCTCAAAGCAGCCCGTGTTGGCACAGGTGGCAGATTGTCCCTGGTTGGCATCTTGATATTTGTGGAAACCCAGCTGGCAGACGGACCCGAAGGGCCGAGGGCCTACCTGGTATTGACAAAGGCTTCTCCCTCGGAAATCAAAACCCACCACCCCACGTACCTGGTCTCAGTTTGCAGAGCTCCATGGGCACTCTCAAAGCAGCCCGAGTTGGCACAGGTGGCAGATTGTCCCTGGGCAGCACCTTGATATTTCTTGAAATCCAACAGGCAGACGCACGCGAAGGGCCGAGGGCCTACCTGGTACTGACAAAGGCTTCTGCCCGGGGAAACAAAACCCACCAGCCCACGTTCCTGGTCTCAGTTTGCAGAGCTCCATGGGCACTCTCAAAGCAGCCCGAGTTGGCACAGGTGGCAGCTTGTCCCTGGGCGGCATCTTCAGATTCGTGGAAATCCAGCAGGCAGCCGGCCACAAAAGGCCAAGGGCCGACCTGGTATTGACAATGGCTTCTGCCCAAGAAGACAAAACCCACCAGCCCACGTTCCTGGTCTCAGTTTGCAGAGCTCCATGGGCACTCTCAAAGCAGCCCGAGTTGGCACAGGTGGCAGCTTGTCCCTGGGCGGCATCTTCAGATTGGTGGAAATCCAGCTGGCAGACGGCCCCGAAGGGCCGAGGTCCTACATGCTATGGACAATGGCTTCGTCCCAGGGAAACAAAACCCACCAGCCCACGTTCCTGGTCTCAGTTTGCAGAGCTCCATGGGCACTCTCAAAGCAGCCCGAGTTGGCACAGGTGGCAGCTTGTCCCTGGGCAGCACCTTGATATTTGTTGAAATCCAACAGGCAGACTGACGCGAAGGGCCGAGGGCCTACCTGGTACTGCAAATGCTTCTGCCCGGGGAAACGAAACCCACCAGCCCACGTTCCTGGTCTCCGTTTGCAGAGCTCCATGGGCACTCTCGAAGAAGCCAGAGTTGGCACCGGTGGCAGCTTGTCCCTGGGCCGCATCTTGTTATTGGTGGAAATCCAGCTGGCAGACGGACCCGAAGGGCCGAGGGCCTACCTCGTAATGACAAAGGCTTCTGCCCAAGGAGACAAAGCCCACTAGCCCACGTTCCTGGTCTCAGTTTGCAGAGCTCCATGGGCACTCTCAAAGCAGCCCGAATTGGCACAGGTGGCAGCTTGTCCCTGGGCGGCATCTTCAGATTCGTGGAAATCCAGCAGGCAGCCGGCCACAAAAGGCCAAGGGCCTACCTGCTATGGAAAATGGCTTCGTCCCAGGGAAACGAAACCCACCAGCCCACGTTCCTGGTCTCCGTTTGCAGAGCTCCATGGGCACTCTCCAAGCAGCCCGAGTTGGCACAGGTGGCAGCTTGTCCCTGGGCAGCACCTTGATAGTTGTTGAAATCCAACAGGCAGACGGACGCGAAGGGCCGAGGGGCCTACCTGGTACTGCAAATGCTTCTGCCCGGGGAAACGAAACCCACCAGCCCACGTTCCTGGTCTCAGATTGCAGAGCTCCATGGGCACTCTCAAAGCAGCCCGAATTGGCACAGGTGGCAGCTTGTACCTGGGCGGCATCTTCAGATTCGTGGAAATCCAGCAGGCAGCCGGCCACAAAAGGCCAAGGGCCGACCTGGTATAGACAATGGCTTCTGCCCAAGAAGACAAAACCCACCAGCCCACGTTCCTGGTCTCAGTTTGCAGAGCTCCATGGGCACTCTCAAAGCAGCCCGAGTTGGCACAGGTGGCAGCTTGTCCCTGGGCGGCATCTTCAGATTCGTGGAAATCCAGCAGGCAGCCGGCCCCGAAGGGCCGAGGTCCTACCTGCTATGGACAATGGCTTCGTCCCAGGGAAACAAAACCCACCACCCCACGTTCCTGGTCTCAGTTTGCAGAGCTCCATGGCCACTCTCAAAGCAGCCCGTGTTGGCACAGGTGGCAGATTGTCCCTGGGCGGCATCTTCAGATTCGTGGAAATCCAGCAGGCAGCCGGCCACAAAAGGCCAAGGGCCTACCTGGTACTGACACATGCTTCTCCCCAAGGAAACGAAACCCACCACCCCACCTTCCTGCTCTCAGTCTGCAGAGATCCATGGGCACTCTCAAAGCAGCCCGAGTTGGAACAGGTGGCAGCTTGTCCCTGGGCCGCACCTTGATATTCGTGGAAATCGAGCGGACAAGCGGCCACGATAGGCCCAGGGCCTACCTGGTACTGACAAAGGCTTCTGCCCGGGGAAACAAAACCCGCCACCCCACGTTCCTGGTCTCCGTTTGCAGAGATCCATGGGCACGCTCAAAGCAGCCCGAGTTGGCACAGGTGGCAGCTTGTCCCTGGTTGGCATCTTGATATTCGTGGAAATCCAGCTGGCAGACGGACCCGAAGGGCCGAGGGCCTACCTGGTATTGACAAAGGCTTCTCCCTCGGAAATCAAAACCCACCACCCCACGTACCTGGTCTCAGTTTGCAGAGCTCCATGGGCACTCTCAAAGCAGCCCGAGTTGGCAAAGGTGGCAGATTGTCCCTGGGCGGCATCTTCAGATTCGTGGAAATCCAGCAGGCAGCCGGCTACAAAAGGCCAAGGGCCTACCTGGGATTGACAATGGCTTCTGCCCAAGAAGACAAAACCCACCAGCCCACGTTCCTGGTCTCAGTTTGCAGAGCTCCATGGGCACTCTCAAAGCAGCCAGAGTTGGCACCGGTGGCAGCTTGTCCCTGGGCCGCATCTTGTTATTGGTGGAAATCCAGCTGCCAGACGGACCCGAAGGGCCGAGGGCCTACCTCGCAATGACAAAGGCTTCTGCCCAAGGAGACAAAACCCACCAGCCCACGTTCCTGGTCTCAGTTTGCAGAGCACCATGGGCACTCTCCAAGCAGCCCGAGTTGGCACAGGTGGCAGCTTGTCCCTGGGCGACACCTTGATATTTGTTGAAATCCAGCGGACAACCGGCCGCGATGGGCCGAGTGCCTACCTGGTACTGCAAATGCTTCTGCCCAGGGAGACAAAACCCACTAGCCCTCAATTCTGGTCGCAGTCTGCCGAGATCGATGGGCACTCTCAAAGCAGCCCAAGTTGGCACAGGTGAGAGCTTGTCCCTGGGCTGCATCTTGATATTCGTGGAAATCCAGCAAGCAGCCTAACCATAAGGTACAGGGGCCTGCCTAGTACTGGCAAAGGCTTCTGCCCGGGGAAAAAATACCCAGCAGCCCACGTTCCTGGTCGCAGATTCCAGAGCTCTGTGGGCACTCTCAAAGCAGCCCAAGTTGGCACAGGTGGCAGATTGTCCCTGGGCGGCATCTTGATATTCGTGGAAATCCAGCAAGCAGACGGCCCGTGAGGAATAAGGCCCTACCTGGTACTGACAAAGGCTTCTGCCAATGGAAACAAAACCCACCAGCCCACGTTCCTGGTCTCAGGTTGCAGAGCTCAATGGGCACTCTCAAAGCAGCCCGAGTTGGCACAGGTGGCAGCTTGTCCCTGGGCGGCACCTTGATCTTCGTGGAAATCCAGAAGGCTGCCAGCCCCTACGGGCCGAGGGCCGACATGGTACAGAGAAAGGCTTCTGACTGTGTAAACAAAACCCACCACCCCATCTTCCTGGTCTCAGTTTCCAGAGCTCCATGGGCACTCTCAAAGTAGCCCGAGTTGGCACAGGTGGCAGCTTGTCCCTGGGCGGCATCTTGATATTCGTGGAAGTCCAGCAAGCAGCTTGCCCATGAGGAACAAGGCCCTACCTGGTACTGACAAAGGCTTCTGCCCGGGGAGACAGAACCCACCACCCCACAATTCTGGTCTCAATCTGCACAGATCGATGGGTACTCTCAAAGCAGCCCGACTTGGCACAGGTAGCAGCTTGACCCTGGGCGGCAAATTGATATTCGCGGAAATCCAGCGGACAACCGGCCGCAATGGGCCGAGTGCCTACCTGGTAGTGCAAATGCTTCTGCCCGGGGAGACAGAACCCACCACCCCACAATTCTGGTCTCAATCTGCACAGATCGATGGGCACTCTCAAAGCAGCCCGAGTTGGCACAGGTAGCAGCTTGTCCCTGGGCGGCATCTTGGTATTCGTGGAAATCCTGCAGCAGGCAGCCGGACCTGAAGCGCCGAGGGCCTACCTGGCCCTGCAAATGCTTCTGCCCAAGGAGACAAAACCCACCAGCCCACGTTCCTGGTCTCAGTTTCCACAGCTCCATGGGCACTCACAAAGTAGCCCGAGTTGGGACAAGTGGCACCTTGTCCCTGGGCGGCACCTTGATATTCGTGGAAATCCAGCAAGCAGACGGCCCGTGAGGAACAAGGCCCTACCTGGTACTGACAAAGGCTTCTACCCAGGGAAAGAAAACCCACCAGCCCACGTTCCTGGTCTCAGTTTACAGAGTTCCGTGGGAACTCTCAAAGCAGCCCGAGTTGGCACAGGTGGCAGCTTGTCCCTGGGCGGCACCTTGATCTTCGTGGAAATCCAGAAGGCCGCCAGCCCCGACGGGCCGAGGGCCGACATGGTCCAGAGAAAGGCTTCTGACTGGGTAAACAAAACCCATCAGCCCACGTTCCTGGTCTCAGTTTCCAGAGCTCCATGGCCACTCTCAAAGCAGCCCGTGTTGGCACAGGTGGCAGCTTGTCCCTGGGCAGCACCTTGATATTTGTTGAAATCCAACAGGCAGACGGACGCGAAGGGCCGAGGGGCCTACCTGGTATTGCAAATGCTTCTGCCCGGGGAAACGAAACCCACCAGCCCACGTTCCTGGTCTCAGATTGCAGAGCTCCATGGGCACTCTCAAAGCAGCCCGAGTTGGCACAGGTGGCAGATTGTCCCTGGGCGGCATCTTCAGATTCGTGGAAATCCAGCAGGCAGCCGGCGACAAAAGGCCAAGGGCCGACCTGGTATTGACAATGGCTTCTGCCCAAGAAGACAAAACCCACCAGCCCACGTTCCTGGTCTCAGTTTGCAGAGCTCCATGGGCACTCTCAAAGCAGCCCGAGTTGGCACAGGTGGCAGCTTGTCCCTGGGCCGCACCTTGATATTCGTGGAAATCGAGCGGACAAGCGGCCACGATAGGCCCAAGGCCTACCTGGTACTGACAAAGGCTTCTGCCCGGGGAAACAAAACCCGCCACCCCACGTTCCTGGTCTCCGTTTGCAGAGATCCATGGGCACGCTCAAAGCAGCCCGAGTTGGCAGAGGTCGCAGCTTGTCCCTGGTTGGCATCTTGATATTTGTGGAAACCCAGCTGGCACACGGACCCGAAGGGCCGAGGGCCTACCTGGTATTGACAAAGGCTTCTCCCTCGGAAATCAAAACCCACCACCCCACGTACCTGGTCTCAGTTTGCAGAGCTCCATGGGCACTCTCAAAGCAGCCCGAGTTGGCACAGGTGGCAGCTTGTCCCTGGGCAGCACCGTGATATTTGTTGAAATCCAACAGGCAGACTGACGCGAAGGGCCGAGGGCCTACCTGGTACTGCAAATGCTTCTGCCCGGGGAAACGAAACCCACCAGCCCACGTTCCTGGTCTCAGATTGCAGAGCTCCATGGGCACTCTCAAAGCAGCCCGAGTTGGCACAGGTGGCAGCTTGTCCCTGGGCGGCACCTTGATCTTCGTGGAAATCCAGAAGGCTGCCAGCCCCTACGGGCCGAGGGCCGACATGGTACAGAGAAAGGCTTCTGACTGTGTAAACAAAACCCACCACCCCATCTTCCTGGTCTCAGTTTCCAGAGCTCCATGGGCACTCTCAAAGTAGCCCGAGTTGGCACAGGTGGCAGCTTGTCCCTGGGCGGCATCTTGATATTCGTGGAAGTCCAGCAAGCAGCTTGCCCATGAGGAACAAGGCCCTACCTGGTACTGACAAAGGCTTCTGCCCGGGGAGACAGAACCCACCACCCCACAATTCTGGTCTCAATCTGCACAGATCGATGGGTACTCTCAAAGCAGCCCGACTTGGCACAGGTAGCAGCTTGACCCTGGGCGGCAAATTGATATTCGCGGAAATCCAGCGGACAACCGGCCGCAATGGGCCGAGTGCCTACCTGGTAGTGCAAATGCTTCTGCCCGGGGAGACAGAACCCACCACCCCACAATTCTGGTCTCAATCTGCACAGATCGATGGGCACTCTCAAAGCAGCCCGAGTTGGCACAGGTAGCAGCTTGTCCCTGGGCGGCATCTTGGTATTCGTGGAAATCCTGCAGCAGGCAGCCGGACCTGAAGCGCCGAGGGCCTACCTGGCCCTGCAAATGCTTCTGCCCAAGGAGACAAAACCCACCAGCCCACGTTCCTGGTCTCAGTTTCCACAGCTCCATGGGCACTCACAAAGTAGCCCGAGTTGGGACAAGTGGCACCTTGTCCCTGGGCGGCACCTTGATATTCGTGGAAATCCAGCAAGCAGACGGCCCGTGAGGAACAAGGCCCTACCTGGTACTGACAAAGGCTTCTACCCAGGGAAAGAAAACCCACCAGCCCACGTTCCTGGTCTCAGTTTACAGAGTTCCGTGGGAACTCTCAAAGCAGCCCGAGTTGGCACAGGTGGCAGCTTGTCCCTGGGCGGCACCTTGATCTTCGTGGAAATCCAGAAGGCCGCCAGCCCCGACGGGCCGAGGGCCGACATGGTCCAGAGAAAGGCTTCTGACTGGGTAAACAAAACCCATCAGCCCACGTTCCTGGTCTCAGTTTCCAGAGCTCCATGGCCACTCTCAAAGCAGCCCGTGTTGGCACAGGTGGCAGCTTGTCCCTGGGCAGCACCTTGATATTTGTTGAAATCCAACAGGCAGACGGACGCGAAGGGCCGAGGGGCCTACCTGGTATTGCAAATGCTTCTGCCCGGGGAAACGAAACCCACCAGCCCACGTTCCTGGTCTCAGATTGCAGAGCTCCATGGGCACTCTCAAAGCAGCCCGAGTTGGCACAGGTGGCAGATTGTCCCTGGGCGGCATCTTCAGATTCGTGGAAATCCAGCAGGCAGCCGGCGACAAAAGGCCAAGGGCCGACCTGGTATTGACAATGGCTTCTGCCCAAGAAGACAAAACCCACCAGCCCACGTTCCTGGTCTCAGTTTGCAGAGCTCCATGGGCACTCTCAAAGCAGCCCGAGTTGGCACAGGTGGCAGCTTGTCCCTGGGCCGCACCTTGATATTCGTGGAAATCGAGCGGACAAGCGGCCACGATAGGCCCAAGGCCTACCTGGTACTGACAAAGGCTTCTGCCCGGGGAAACAAAACCCGCCACCCCACGTTCCTGGTCTCCGTTTGCAGAGATCCATGGGCACGCTCAAAGCAGCCCGAGTTGGCAGAGGTCGCAGCTTGTCCCTGGTTGGCATCTTGATATTTGTGGAAACCCAGCTGGCACACGGACCCGAAGGGCCGAGGGCCTACCTGGTATTGACAAAGGCTTCTCCCTCGGAAATCAAAACCCACCACCCCACGTACCTGGTCTCAGTTTGCAGAGCTCCATGGGCACTCTCAAAGCAGCCCGAGTTGGCACAGGTGGCAGCTTGTCCCTGGGCAGCACCGTGATATTTGTTGAAATCCAACAGGCAGACTGACGCGAAGGGCCGAGGGCCTACCTGGTACTGCAAATGCTTCTGCCCGGGGAAACGAAACCCACCAGCCCACGTTCCTGGTCTCAGATTGCAGAGCTCCATGGGCACTCTCAAAGCAGCCCGAGTTGGCACAGGTGCCAGATTGTCCCTGGGCGGCATCTTCAGATTCGTGGAAATCCAGCAGGCAGCCGGCCACAAAAGGCCAAGGGCCTACCTGGTATTGACAAATGCTTCTCCCCAAGGAAACGAAACCCACCACCCCACCTTCCTACTCTCAGTCTGCAGAGATCCATGGGCACTCTCAAAGCAGCCCGAGTTGGAACAGGTGGCAGCTTGTCCCTGGGCCGCACCTTGATATTTGTTGACATCCAACAGGCAGACGGACGCGAAGGTCCGAGGGCGTACCTGGTACTGCAAATGCTTCTGCCGGGAAAACAAAACCCACCAGCCCACGTTCCTGGTCTCAGATTGCAGAGCTCCATGGGCACTCTCAAAGCAGCCCGAGTTGGCACAGGTGGCAGATTGTCCCTGGGCGGCATCTTCAGATTCGTGGAAATCCAGCAGGCAGCCGGCCACAAAAGGCCAAGGGCCGACCTGGTATTGACAATGGCTTCTGCCCAAGAAGACAAAACCCACCAGCCCACGTTCCTGGTCTCAGTTTGCAGAGCTCCATGGGCACTCTCAAAGCAGCCCGAGTTGGCAGAGGTGGCAGCTTGTCCCTGGGCGGCATCTTCAGATTCGTGGAAATCCAGCAGGCAGCCGGCCCCGAAGGGCCGAGGTCCTACCTGCTATGGACAATGGCTTCGTCCCAGGGAAACAAAACCCACCACCCCACGTTCCTGGTCTCAGTTTGCAGAGCTCCATGGCCACTCTCAAAGCAGCCCGTGTTGGCACAGGTGGCAGATTGTCCCTGGTTGGCATCTTGATATTTGTGGAAACCCAGCTGGCAGACGGACCTGAAGGGCCGAGGGCCTACCTGGTATTGACAAAGGCTTCTCCCTCGGAAATCAAAACCCACCACCCCACGTACCTGGTCTCAGTTTGCAGAGCTCCATGGGCACTCTCAAAGCAGCCCGAGTTGGCACAGGTGGCAGATTGTCCCTGGGCAGCACCTTGATATTTGTTGAAATCCAACAGGCAGACGGACGCGAAGGGCCGAGGGCCTACCTGGTACTGACAAAGGCTTCTGCCCGGGGAAACAAAACCCACCAGCCCACGTTCCTGGTCTCAGTTTGCAGAGCTCCATGGGCACTCTCCAAGCAGCCCGAGTTGGCACAGGTGGCAGCTTGTCCCTGGGCGGCATCTTCAGATTCGTGGAAATCCAGCAGGCAGCCGGCCACAAAAGGCCAAGGGCCGACCTGGTATTGACAATGGCTTCTGCCCAAGAAGACAAAACCCACCAGCCCACGTTCCTGGTCTCAGTTTGCAGAGCTCCATGGGCACTCTCAAAGCAGCCCGAGTTGGCACAGGTGGCAGCTTGTACCTGGGCGGCATCTTCAGATTGGTGGAAATCCAGCTGGCAGACGGCCCCGAAGGGCCGAGGTCCTACATGCTATGGACAATGGCTTCGTCCCAGGGAAACAAAACCCACCAGCCCACGTTCCTGGTCTCAGTTTGCAGAGCTCCATGGGCACTCTCAAAGCAGCCCGAGTTGGCACAGGTGGCAGCTTGTCCCTGGGCAGCACCTTGATATTTGTTGAAATCCAACAGGCAGACTGACGCGAAGGGCTGAGGGCCTACCTGGTATTGCAAATGCTTCTGCCCGGGGAAACGAAACCCACCAGCCCACGTTCCTGGTCTCAGATTGCAGAGCTCCATGGGCACTCTCAAAGCAGCCCGAGTTGGCACAGCTGGCAGATTGTCCCTGGGCGGCATCTTCAGATTCGTGGAAATCCAGCAGGCAGCCGGCCACAAAAGGCCAAGGGCCTACCTGGTATTGACAAATGCTTCTCCCCAAGGAAACGAAACCCACCACCCCACCTTCCTACTCTCAGTCTGCAGAGATCCATGGGCACTCTCAAAGCAGCCCGAGTTGGAACAGGTGGCAGCTTGTCCCTGGGCCGCACCTTGATATTTGTTGACATCCAACAGGCAGACGGACGCGAAGGTCCGAGGGCGTACCTGGTACTGCAAATGCTTCTGCCGGGAAAACAAAACCCACCAGCCCATGTTCCTGGTCTCCGTTTGCAGAGCTCCATGGGCACTCTCGAAGAAGCCAGAGTTGGCACCGGTGGCAGCTTGTCCCTGGGCCGCATCTTGTTACTGGTGGAAATCCAGCTGGCAGACGGACCCGAAGGGCCGAGGGCCTACCTCGTAATGACAAAGGCTTCTGCCCAAGGAGACAAAGCCCACCAGCCCACGTTCCTGGTCTCAGTTTGCAGAGCTCCATGGCCACTCTCAAAGCAGCCCGTGTTGGCACAGGTGGCAGATTGTCCCTGGGCGGCATCTTCAGATTCGTGGAAATCCAGCAGGCAGCCGGCCACAAAAGGCCAAGGGCCTACCTGGTACTGACAAATGCTTCTCCCCAAGGAAACGAAACCCACCACCCCACCTTCCTGCTCTCAGTCTGCAGAGATCCATGGGCACTCTCAAAGCAGCCCGAGTTGGAACAGGTGGCAGCTTGTCCCTGGGACGCACCTTGATATTCGTGGAAATCGAGCGGACAAGCGGCCACGATAGGCCCATGGCCTACCTGGTACAGACAAATCCTTCTGCCCGGGGAAACAAAATCCGCCAGCCCACGTTCCTGGTCTCAGATTGCAGAGCTCCATGGGCACTCTCAAATCAGACTGAGTAGGAACAGGTGGCAGCTTGTCCCTGGGCGGCATCTTCAGATTCGTGGAAATCCAGCAGGCAGCCGGCCCCTGAGGAACAAGGCCCTACCAGGTACTGACACAGGCTTTGGCCTCGGAAAACAAAACCCACCACCCCATCTTCCTGGTCTCAGTTTGCAGAGCTCCATGGGCACTCTCAAAGCAGCCCGAGTTGGCACAGGTGGCAGCTTGTCCCTGGGCCGCACCTTGATATTTGTTGACATCCAAAAGGCAGACGGACGCGAAGGGCCGAGGGCGTACCAGGTACTGCAAATGCTTCTGCCCGGGAAAACAAAACCCACCAGCCCATGTTCCTGGTCTCAGTTTGCAGAGCTCCATGGGCACTCTCGAAGCAGCCAGAGTTGGCACCGGTGGCAGCTTTTCCCTGGGCCGCATCTTGTTATTGGTGGAAATCCAGCTGCCAGACGGACCCGAAGGGCCGAGGGCCTACCTCGCAATGACAAAGGCTTCTGCCCAAGGAGACAAAACCCACCAGCCCACTTTCCTGGTCTCAGATTGCAGAGCACCATGGGCACTCTCCAAGCAGCCCGAGTTGGCACAGGTGGCAGCTTGTCCCTGGGCAGCACCTTGATAGTTGTTGAAATCCAACAGGCAGACGGACGTGAAGGGCCGAGGGGCCTACCTGGTACTGCAAATGCTTCTGCCCGGGGAAACGAAACCCACCAGCCCACGTTCCTGGTCTCAGATTGCAGAGCTCCATGGGCACTCTCAAAGCAGCCCGAGTTGGCACAGGTGGCAGATTGTCCCTGGGCGGCATCTTCAGATTCGTGGAAATCCAGCAGGCAGCCGGCCACAAAAGGCCAAGGGCCGACCTGGTATGGACAATGGCTTCGTCCCAGGGAAACAAAACCCACCAGCCCACGTTCCTGGTCTCAGTTTGCAGAGCTCCATGGGCACTCTCAAAGCAGCCCGTGTTGGCACAGGTGGCAGATTGTCCCTGGTTGGCATCTTGATATTTGTGGAAACCCAGCTGGCAGACGGACCCGAAGGGCCGAGGGCCTACCTGGTATTGACAAAGGCTTCTCCCTCGGAAATCAAAACCCACCACCCCACGTACCTGGTCTCAGTTTGCAGAGCTCCATGGGCACTCTCAAAGCAGCCCGAGTTGGCACAGGTGGCAGATTGTCCCTGGGCAGCACCTTGATATTTCTTGAAATCCAACAGGCAGACGCACGCGAAGGGCCGAGGGCCTACCTGGTACTGACAAAGGCTTCTGCCCGGGGAAACAAAACCCACCAGCCCACGTTCCTGGTCTCAGTTTGCAGAGCTCCATGGGCACTCTCAAAGCAGCCCGAGTTGGCACAGGTGGCAGCTTGTCCCTGGGCGGCATCTTCAGATTCGTGGAAATCCAGCAGGCAGCCGGCCACAAAAGGCCAAGGGCCGACCTGGTATTGACAATGGCTTCTGCCCAAGAAGACAAAACCCACCAGCCCACGTTCCTGGTCTCAGTTTGCAGAGCTCCATGGGCACTCTCAAAGCAGCCCGAGTTGGCACAGGTGGCAGCTTGTCCCTGGGCGGCATCTTCAGATTGGTGGAAATCCAGCTGGCAGACGGCCCCGAAGGGCCGAGGTCCTACATGCTATGGACAATGGCTTCGTCCCAGGGAAACAAAACCCACCAGCCCACGTTCCTGGTCTCAGTTTGCAGAGCTCCATGGGCACTCTCAAAGCAGCCCGAGTTGGCACAGGTGGCAGCTTGTCCCTGGGCAGCACCTTGATATTTGTTGAAATCCAACAGGCAGACTGACGCGAAGGGCCGAGGGCCTACCTGGTACTGCAAATGCTTCTGCCCGGGGAAACGAAACCCACCAGCCCACGTTCCTGGTCTCCGTTTGCAGAGCTCCATGGGCACTCTCGAAGAAGCCAGAGTTGGCACCGGTGGCAGCTTGTCCCTGGGCCGCATCTTGTTATTGGTGGAAATCCAGCTGGCAGACGGACCCGAAGGGCCGAGGGCCTACCTCGTAATGACAAAGGCTTCTGCCCAAGGAGACAAAGCCCACCAGCCCACGTTCCTGGTCTCAGTTTGCAGAGCTCCATGGGCACTCTCAAAGCAGCCCGAATTGGCACAGGTGGCAGCTTGTCCCTGGGCGGCATCTTCAGATTCGTGGAAATCCAGCAGGCAGCCGGCCACAAAAGGCCAAGGGCCTACCTGCTATGGAAAATGGCTTCGTCCCAGGGAAACGAAACCCACCAGCCCACGTTCCTGGTCTCCGTTTGCAGAGCTCCATGGGCACTCTCCAAGCAGCCCGAGTTGGCACAGGTGGCAGCTTGTCCCTGGGCAGCACCTTGATAGTTGTTGAAATCCAACAGGCAGACGGACGCGAAGGGCCGAGGGGCCTACCTGGTACTGCAAATGCTTCTGCCCGGGGAAACGAAACCCACCAGCCCACGTTCCTGGTCTCAGATTGCAGAGCTCCATGGGCACTCTCAAAGCAGCCCGAATTGGCACAGGTGGCAGCTTGTACCTGGGCGGCATCTTCAGATTCGTGGAAATCCAGCAGGCAGCCGGCCACAAAAGGCCAAGGGCCGACCTGGTATAGACAATGGCTTCTGCCCAAGAAGACAAAACCCACCAGCCCACGTTCCTGGTCTCAGTTTGCAGAGCTCCATGGGCACTCTCAAAGCAGCCCGAGTTGGCACAGGTGGCAGCTTGTCCCTGGGCGGCATCTTCAGATTCGTGGAAATCCAGCAGGCAGCCGGCCCCGAAGGGCCGAGGTCCTACCTGCTATGGACAATGGCTTCGTCCCAGGGAAACAAAACCCACCACCCCACGTTCCTGGTCTCAGTTTGCAGAGCTCCATGGCCACTCTCAAAGCAGCCCGTGTTGGCACAGGTGGCAGATTGTCCCTGGGCGGCATCTTCAGATTCGTGGAAATCCAGCAGGCAGCCGGCCACAAAAGGCCAAGGGCCTACCTGGTACTGACACATGCTTCTCCCCAAGGAAACGAAACCCACCACCCCACCTTCCTGCTCTCAGTCTGCAGAGATCCATGGGCACTCTCAAAGCAGCCCGAGTTGGAACAGGTGGCAGCTTGTCCCTGGGCCGCACCTTGATATTCGTGGAAATCGAGCGGACAAGCGGCCACGATAGGCCCAGGGCCTACCTGGTACTGACAAAGGCTTCTGCCCGGGGAAACAAAACCCGCCACCCCACGTTCCTGGTCTCCGTTTGCAGAGATCCATGGGCACGCTCAAAGCAGCCCGAGTTGGCACAGGTGGCAGCTTGTCCCTGGTTGGCATCTTGATATTCGTGGAAATCCAGCTGGCAGACGGACCCGAAGGGCCGAGGGCCTACCAGGTATTGACAAAGGCTACTCCCTCGGAAATCAAAACCCACCACCCCACGTACCTGGTCTCAGTTTGCAGAGCTCCATGGGCACTCTCAAAGCAGCCCGAGTTGGCAAAGGTGGCAGATTGTCCCTGGGCGGCATCTTCAGATTCGTGGAAATCCAGCAGGCAGCCGGCTACAAAAGGCCAAGGGCCTACCTGGGATTGACAATGGCTTCTGCCCAAGAAGACAAAACCCACCAGCCCACGTTCCTGGTCTCAGTTTGCAGAGCTCCATGGGCACTCTCAAAGCAGCCAGAGTTGGCACCGGTGGCAGCTTGTCCCTGGGCCGCATCTTGTTATTGGTGGAAATCCAGCTGCCAGACGGACCCGAAGGGCCGAGGGCCTACCTCGCAATGACAAAGGCTTCTGCCCAAGGAGACAAAACCCACCAGCCCACGTTCCTGGTCTCAGTTTGCAGAGCACCATGGGCACTCTCCAAGCAGCCCGAGTTGGCACAGGTGGCAGCTTGTCCCTGGGCAGCACCTTGATATTTCTTGAAATCCAACAGGCAGACGGACGCGAAGGGCCGAGGGCCTACCTGGTACTGCAAATGCTTCTGCCCGGGGAAACTAAACCCACCACCCCACCTTCCTACTCTCAGTCTGCAGAGATCCATGGGCACTCTCAAAGCAGCCCGAGTTGGAACAGGTGGCAGCTTGTCCCTGGGCCGCACCTTGATATTCGTGGAAATCGAGCGGACAAGCGGCCACGATAGGCCCAGGGCCTACCTGGTACAGACAAATCCTTCTGCCCGGGGAAACAAAATCCGCCAGCCCACGTTCCTGGTCTCAGATTGCAGAGCTCCATGGGCACTCTCAAATCAGACTGAGTTGGAACAGGTGGCAGCTTGTCCCTGGGCGGCATCTTCAGATTCGTGGAAATCCAGCAGGCAGCCGGCCCCTGAGGAACAAGGCCCTACCAGGTACTGACACAGGCTTTGGCCTCGGAAAACAAAACCCACCACCCCATCTTCGTGGTCTCAGTTTGCAGAGCTCCATGGGCACTCTCAAAGCAGCCCGAGTTGGCACAGGTGGCAGCTTGTCCCTGGGCAGCACCTTGATATTTCTTGAAATCCAACAGGCAGACGGACGCGAAGGGCCGAGGGCCTACCTGGTACTGCAAATGCTTCTGCCCGGGGAAACGAAACCCACCAGCCCACGTTCCTGGTCTCAGATTGCAGAGCTCCATGGGCACTCTCAAAGCAGGCCGAGATGGCACATGTCGTAGCTTGTCCCTGGGCGGCATCTTCAGATTCGTGGAAATCCAGCAGGCAGCCGGCCACAAAAGGCCAAGGGCCTACCTGGTACTGACAAATGCTTCTCCCCAAGGAAACGAAACCCACCACCCCACATTCCTACTCTCAGTCTGCAGAGATCCATGGGCACTCTCAAAGCAGCCCGAGTTGGGACAGGTGGCAGCTTGTCCCTGGGACGCACCTTGATATTCGTGGAAATCGAGCGGACAAGCGGCCACGATAGGCCCAAGGCCTACCTGGTACTGACAAAGGCTTCTGCCCGGGGAAACAAAACCCGCCACCCTACGTTCCTGGTCTCCGTTTGCAGAGCTCCATGGGCACTCTCAAATCAGACTGAGTAGGAACAGGTGGCAGCTTGTCCCTGGCCGGCATCTTGATATTCGTGGAAATCCAGCAGGCAGCCGGCCCCTGAGGAACAAGGCCCTACCTGGTACTGACACAGGCTTTGGCCTCGGAAAACAAAACCCACCACCCCATCTTCCTGGTCTCAGTTTGCAGAGCTCCATGGGCACTCTCAAAGCAGCCCGAGTTGGCACAGGTGGCATCTGGTCCCTGGGCGGCTTCTTCATATTCGTGGAAATCCAGCTGGAAGCCTGCCCCTGATGAACAAGGCCCTACCAGGGAAGGACAAAGGCTTCTGCCCGGGGAAACAAAACCCACCAGCACACGATCCTGGTCTCAGTCTGCAGAGATCCATGGGCACTCTCAAAGCAGCCCGAGTTGGCAGAGGTCGCAGCTTGTCCCTGGGCGGCATCTTGATATTCGTGGAAATCCAGCTGGCAGACGGACCCGAAGGGCCGAGGGCCTACCTGGTATTGACAAAGGCTTCTGCCTCGGAAATCAAAACCCACCACCCCATCTTCCTGGTCTCAGATTGCAGAGCTCCATGGGCACTCTCAAAGCAGCCCGAGTTGGCACAGGTGGCAGCTTGTCCCTGGGCAGCACCTTGATATTTGTTGAAATCCAACAGGCAGACGGACGCGAAGGGCCCAGGGCCTTCCTGGTACTGACAAAGGCTTCTGCCCGGGGAAACGAAACCCACCAGCCCACGTTCCTGGTCTCAGATTGCAGAGCTCCATGGGCAGTCTCAAAGCAGCCCGAGTTGGCACAGGTGGCAGCTTGTCCCTGGGCAGCACCTTGATATTTGTTGAAATCCAACAGGCAGACGGACACGAAGGGCCGAGGGCCTACCTGGTATTGACAAATGCTTCTGCCCGGGGAAACGAAACCCACCAGCCCACGTTCCTGGTCTCAGATTGCAGAGCTCCATGGGTACTCTCAAAGCAGCCCGAGTTGGCACAGGTGCCAGATTGTCCCTGGCCGGCATCTTCAGATTCGTGGAAATCCAGCCGGCAGCCGGCCACAAAAGGCCAAGGGCCTACCTTGTATGGACAATGGCTTCGTCCCAGGGAAACAAAACCCACCAGCCCACGTTCCTGGTCTCAGTTTGCAGAGCTCCATGGGCACTCTCCAAGCAGCCCGAGTTGGCACAGGTGGCAGCTTGTCCCTGGGCAGCACCTTGATATTTGTTGAAATCCAACAGGCAGACGGACGCGAAGGGCCGAGGGCCTACCTGGTACTGCAAAGGCTTCTGCCCGGGGAAACGAAACCCACCAGCCCACGATCCTGGTCTCAGATTGCAGAGCTCCATGGGCACTCTCAAAGCAGCCCGAGTTGGCACAGGTGGCAGATTGTCCCTGGGCGGCATCTTCAGATTCGTGGAAATCCAGCAGGCAGCCGGCCACAAAAGGCCAAGGGCCTACCTGGTACTGACAAATGCTTCTCCCCAAGGAAACAAAACCCACCACCCCACCTTCCTGCTCTCAGTCTGCAGAGATCCATGGGCACTCTCAAAGCAGCCCGAGTTGGAACAGGTGGCAGTTTGTCCCTGGGCCGCACCTTGATATTCGTGGAAATCGAGCGGACAAGCGGCCACGATAGGCCCAGGGCCTACCTGGTACTGGCAAAGGCTTCTGCCCGGGGAAACAAAACCCGCCAACCCGCGTTCCTGGTCTCAGTTTGCAGAGCTCCATGGGCACGCTCAAAGCAGCCCGAGTTAGCAGAGGTCGCAGCTTGTCCCTGGTTGGCATCTTGATATTCGTGGAAATCCAGCTGGCAGACGGACCAGAAGGGCCGAGGGCCTACATGGTATTTACAAAGGCTTCTGCCTCGGAAATCAAAACCCACCACCCCACCTTCCTGGTCTCAGATTGCAGAGCTCCATGGGCACTCTCAAAGCAGCCCGAGTTGGCACAGGTGGCAGCTTGTCCCTGGGCAGCACCCCTATATTTCTTGAAATCCAACAGGCAGACGGACGCGAAGGGCCGAGGGCATTCCTGGTACTGCAAATGCTTCTGCCCGGGGAAACGAAACCCACCAGCCCACGTTCCTGGTCTCAGATTGCAGAGCTCCATGGGCACTCTCAAAGCAGCCCGTGTTGGCACAGGAGGCAGATTGTCCCTGGGCGGCATCTTCAGATTCGTGGAAATCCAGCAGGCAGCCGGCCACAAAAGGCCAAGGGCCTACCTTGTATGGACAATGGCTTCGTCCCAGGGAAACAAAACCCACCAGCCCACGTTCCTGGTCTCAGTTTGCAGAGCTCCATGGGCACTCTCCAAGCAGCCCGAGTTGGCACAGGTGGCAGCTTGTCCCTGGGCGGCATCTTCAGATTCGTGGAAATCCAGCTGGCAGACGGCCCCGAAGGGCCGAGGTCCTACCTGGTACTGCAAATGCTTCTGCCCGGGGAAACGAAACCCACCAGCCCACGATCCTGGTCTCAGATTGCAGAGCTCCATGGGCACTCTCAAAGCAGCCCGAGTTGGCACAGGTGGCAGATTGTCCCTGGGCGGCATCTTCAGATTCGTGGAAATCCAGCAGGCAGCCGGCCACAAAAGGCCAAGGGCCTACCTGGTACTGACAAATGCTTCTCCCCAAGGAAACAAAACCCACCACCCCACCTTCCTGCTCTCAGTCTGCAGAGATCCATGGGCACTCTCAAAGCAGCCCGAGTTGGAACAGGTGGCAGTTTGTCCCTGGGCCGCACCTTGATATTCGTGGAAATCGAGCGGACAAGCGGCCACGATAGGCCCAGGGCCTACCTGGTACTGGCAAAGGCTTCTGCCCGGGGAAACAAAACCCGCCAACCCGCGTTCCTGGTCTCAGTTTGCAGAGCTCCATGGGCACGCTCAAAGCAGCCCGAGTTGGCAGAGGTCGCAGCTTGTCCCTGGTTGGCATCTTGATATTCGTGGAAATCCAGCTGGCAGACGGACCAGAAGGGCCGAGGGCCTACATGGTATTTACAAAGGCTTCTGCCTCGGAAATCAAAACCCACCACCCCACCTTCCTGGTCTCAGATTGCAGAGCTCCATGGGCACTCTCAAAGCAGCCCGAGTTGGCACAGGTGGCAGCTTGTCCCTGGGCAGCACCCCTATATTTCTTGAAATCCAACAGGCAGACGGACGCGAAGGGCCGAGGGCATTCCTGGTACTGCAAATGCTTCTGCCCGGGGAAACGAAACCCACCAGCCCACGTTCCTGGTCTCAGATTGCAGAGCTCCATGGGCACTCTCAAAGCAGCCCGTGTTGGCACAGGAGGCAGATTGTCCCTGGGCGGCATCTTCAGATTCGTGGAAATCCAGCAGGCAGCCGGCCACAAAAGGCCAAGGGCCTACCTTGTATGGACAATGGCTTCGTCCCAGGGAAACAAAACCCACCAGCCCACGTTCCTGGTCTCAGTTTGCAGAGCTCCATGGGCACTCTCCAAGCAGCCCGAGTTGGCACAGGTGGCAGCTTGTCCCTGGGCGGCATCTTCAGATTCGTGGAAATCCAGCTGGCAGACGGCCCCGAAGGGCCGAGGTCCTACCTGCTATGGACCATGTCTTCGTCCCAGGGAAACAAAACCCACCAGCCCACGTTCCTGGTCTCAGTTTGCAGAGCTCCATGGGCACTCTCCAAGCAGCCCGAGTTGGCACAGGTGGCAGCTTGTCCCTGGGCGGCATCTTCAGATTGGTGGAAATCCAGCTGGCAGACGGCCCCGAAGGGCCGAGGTCCTACATGCTATGGACAATGGCTTCGTCCCAGGGAAACAAAACCCACCAGCCCACGTTCCTGGTCTCAGTTTGCAGAGCTCCATGGGCACTCTCAAAGCAGCCCGAGTTGGCACAGGTGGCAGCTTGTCCCTGGGCAGCACCTTGATATTTGTTGAAATCCAACAGGCAGACTGACGCGAAGGGCCGAGGGCCTACCTGGTACTGCAAATGCTTCTGCCCGGGGAAACGAAACCCACCAGCCCACGTTCCTGGTCTCAGATTGCAGAGCTCCATGGGCACTCTCAAAGCAGCCCGAGTTGGCACAGGTGGCAGATTGTCCCTGGGCGGCATCTTCAGATTCGTGGAAATCCAGCAGGCAGCCGGCCACAAAAGGCCAAGGGCCTACCTGGTATTGACAAATGCTTCTCCCCAAGGAAACGAAACCCACCACCCCACCTTCCTACTCTCAGTCTGCAGAGATCCATGGGCACTCTCCAAGCAGCCCGAGTTGGCACAGGTGGCAGCTTGTCCCTGGGCCGCACCTTGATATTTGTTGAAATCCAACAGGCAGACGGACGCGAAGGGCCGAGGGCCTACCTGGTACTGCAAATGCTTCTGCCCGGGGAAACGAAACCCACCAGCCCACGTTCCTGGTCTCAGATTGCAGAGCTCCATGGGCACCCTCAAAGCAGGCCGAGATGGCACATGTCGTAGCTTGTCCCTGGGCGGCATCTTCAGATTCGTGGAAATCCAGCAGGCAGCCGGCCACAAAAGGCCAAGGGCCTACCTGGTACTGACAAATGCTTCTCCCCAAGGAAACGAAACCCACCACCCCACATTCCTACTCTCAGTCTGCAGAGATCCATGGGCACTCTCAAAGCAGCCCGAGTTGGGACAGGTGGCAGCTTGTCCCTGGGCCGCACCTTGATATTCGTGGAAATCGAGCGGACAAGCGGCCACGATAGGCCCAAGGCCTACCTGGTACTGACAAAGGCTTCTGCCCGGGGAAACAAAACCCGCCACCCTACGTTCCTGGTCTCTGTTTGCAGAGCTCCATGGGCACTCTCAAATCAGACTGAGTAGGAACAGGTGGCAGCTTGTCCCTGGCCGGCATCTTGATATTCGTGGAAATCCAGCAGGCAGCCGGCCCCTGAGGAACAAGGCCCTACCTGGTACTGACACAGGCTTTGGCCTCGGAAAACAAAACCCACCACCCCATCTTCCTGGTCTCAGTTTGCAGAGCTCCATGGGCACTCTCAAAGCAGCCCGAGTTGGCACAGGTGGCATCTGGTCCCTGGGCGGCATCTTCATATTCGTGGAAATCCAGCTGGAAGCCTGCCCCTGATGAACAAGGCCCTACCCGGGAATGACAAAGGCTTCTGCCCGGGGAAACAAAACCCACCAGCACACGATCCTGGTCTCAGTCTGCAGAGATCCATGGGCACTCTCAAAGCAGCCCGAGTTGGCAGAGGTCGCAGCTTGTCCCTGGGCGGCATCTTGATATTCGTGGAAATCCAGCTGGCAGACGGACCCGAAGGGCCGAGGGCCTACCTGGTATTGACAAAGGCTTCTGCCTCGGAAATCAAAACCCACCACCCCATCTTCCTGGTCTCAGATTGCAGAGCTCCATGGGCACTCTCAAAGCAGCCCGAGTTGGCACAGGTGGCAGCTTGTCCCTGGGCAGCACCTTGATATTTGTTGAAATCCAACAGGCAGACGGACGCGAAGGGCCCAGGGCCTTCCTGGTACTGACAAAGGCTTCTGCCCGGGGAAACGAAACCCACCACCCCACGTTCCTGGTCTCAGATTGCAGAGCTCCATGGGCAGTCTCAAAGCAGCCCGAGTTGGCACAGGTGGCAGCTTGTCCCTGGGCAGCACCTTGATATTTGTTGAAATCCAACAGGCAGACGGACACGAAGGGCCGAGGGCCTACCTGGTATTGACAAATGCTTCTGCCCGGGGAAACGAAACCCACCAGCCCACGTTCCTGGTCTCAGATTGCAGAGCTCCATGGGTACTCTCAAAGCAGCCCGAGTTGGCACAGGTGGCAGATTGTCCCTGGCCGGCATCTTCAGATTCGTGGAAATCCAGCCGGCAGCCGGCCACAAAAGGCCAAGGGCCTACCTTGTATGGACAATGGCTTCGTCCCAGGGAAACAAAACCCACCAGCCCACGTTCCTGGTCTCAGTTTGCAGAGCTCCATGGGCACTCTCCAAGCAGCCCGAGTTGGCACAGGTGGCAGCTTGTCCCTGGGCAGCACCTTGATATTTGTTGAAATCCAACAGGCAGACGGACGCGAAGGGCCGAGGGCCTACCTGGTACTGACAAATGCTTCTCCCCAAGGAAACAAAACCCACCACCCCACCTTCCTGCTCTCAGTCTGCAGAGATCCATGGGCACTCTCAAAGCAGCCCGAGTTGGAACAGGTGGCAGTTTGTCCCTGGGCCGCACCTTGATATTCGTGGAAATCGAGCGGACAAGCGGCCACGATAGGCCCAGGGCCTACCTGGTACTGGCAAAGGCTTCTGCCCGGGGAAACAAAACCCGCCAACCCGCGTTCCTGGTCTCAGTTTGCAGAGCTCCATGGGCACGCTCAAAGCAGCCCGAGTTGGCAGAGGTCGCAGCTTGTCCCTGGTTGGCATCTTGATATTCGTGGAAATCCAGCTGGCAGACGGACCAGAAGGGCCGAGGGCCTACATGGTATTTACAAAGGCTTCTGCCTCGGAAATCAAAACCCACCACCCCACCTTCCTGGTCTCAGATTGCAGAGCTCCATGGGCACTCTCAAAGCAGCCCGAGTTGGCACAGGTGGCAGCTTGTCCCTGGGCAGCACCTTGATATTTCTTGAAATCCAACAGGCAGACGGACGCGAAGGGCCGAGGGCATTCCTGGTACTGCAAATGCTTCTGCCCGGGGAAACGAAACCCACCAGCCCACGTTCCTGGTCTCAGATTGCAGAGCTCCATGGGCACTCTCAAAGCAGCCCGAGTTGGCACAGGAGGCAGATTGTCCCTGGGCGGCATCTTCAGATTCGTGGAAATCCAGCAGGCAGCCGGCCACAAAAGGCCAAGGGCCTACCTTGTATGGACAATGGCTTCGTCCCAGGGAAACAAAACCCACCAGCCCACGTTCCTGGTCTCAGTTTGCAGAGCTCCATGGGCACTCTCAAAGCAGCCCGAGTTGGCACAGGTGGCAGCTTGTCCCTGGGCGGCACCTTGATATTTGTTGAAATCCAACAGGCAGACGGACGCGAAGGGCCGAGGACCTTCCTGGTACTGCAAATGCTTCTGCCCGGGGAAACTAAACCCACCACCCCACCTTCCTACTCTCAGTCTGCAGAGATCCATGGGCACTCTCAAAGCAGCCCGAGTTGGAACAGGTGGCAGCTTGTCCCTGGCTTCTGCCGCACCTTGATATTCGTGGAAATCGAGCGGACAAGCGGCCACGATAGGCCTGCCCATGGCCTACCTGGTACTGACAAATCCTTCTGCCCGGGGAAACAAAATCCGCCAGCCCACGTTCCTGGTCTTCAGATTCGTGGAAATCCAGCAGGCAGCCGGCCACAAAAGGCCAAGGGCCTACCTTGTATGGACAATGGCTTCGTCCCAGGGAAACAAAACCCACCAGCCCACGTTCCTGGTCTCAGTTTGCAGAGCTCCATGGGCACTCTCCAAGCAGCCCGAGTTGGCACAGGTGGCAGCTTGTCCCTGGCCGGCATCTTCAGATTCGTGGAAATCCAGCTGGCAGACGGCCCCGAAGGGCCGAGGTCCTACCTGCTATGGACCATGTCTTCGTCCCAGGGAAACAAAACCCACCAGCCCACGTTCCTGGTCTCAGTTTGCAGAGCTCCATGGACACTCTCCAAGCAGCCCGAGTTGCCAAAGGTGGCAGCTTGTCCCTGGGCAGCACCTTGATATTTCTTGGAATCCAACAGGCAGACGGATGCGAAGGGCCGAGGACCTACCTGGTACTGCAAATGCTTCTGCCCGGGGAAACTAAACCCACCACCCCACCTTCCTACTCTCAGTCTGCAGAGATCCATGGGCACTCTCAAAGCAGCCCGAGTTGGAACAGGTGGCAGCTTGTCCCTGGGCCGCACCTTGATATTCGTGGAAATCGAGCGGACAAGCGGCCACGATAGGCCCATGGCCTACCTGGTACTGACAAATCCTTCTGCCCGGGGAAACAAAATCCGCCAGCCCACGTTCCTGGTCTCCGTTTACAGAGATCCATGGGCACTCTCAAATCAGACTGAGTAGGAACAGGTGGCAGCTTGTCCCTGGGCGGCATCTTCAGATTCGTGGAAATCCAGCAGGCAGCCGGCCCCTGAGGAACAAGGCCCTACCAGGTACTGACACAGGCTTTGGCCTCGGAAAACAAAACCCACCACCCCATCTTCCTGGTCTCAGTTTGCAGAGCTCCATGGGCACTCTCCAAGCAGCCCGAGTTGGCACAGGTGGCAGCTTGTCCTTGGGGGGCACCTTGATATTTGTTGACATCCAACAGGCAGACGGATGCGAAGGGCCGAGGGCGTACCTGGTACTGCAAATGCTTCTGCCCGGGAAAACAAAACCCACCAGCCCATGTTCCTGGTCTCAGTTTGCAGAGCTCCATGGGCACGCTCAAAGCAGCCAGAGTTGGCACAGGTGGCAGCTTGTCCCTGGGCCGCATCTTGTTATTGGTGGAAATCCAGCTGGCAGACGGACCCGAAGGGCCGAGGGCCTACCTCGTAATGACAAAGGCTTCTGCCCAAGAGGACAAAACCCACCAGCCCACGTTCCTGGTCTCAGTTTGCAGAGCACCATGGGCACTCTCCAAGCAGCCCGAGTTGGCACAGGTGGCAGCTTGTCCCTGGGCAGCACCTTGATATTTCTTGAAATCCAACAGGCAGACGGACCCGAAGGGCCGAGGGCCTACCTGGTAATGCAAATGTTTCTGCCCGGGGAAACGAAACCCACCAGCCCACGTTCCTGGTCTCAGATTGCAGAGCTCCATGGGCACCCTCAAAGCAGGCCGAGATGGCACATGTCGTAGCTTGTCCCTGGGCGGCATCTTCAGATTCGTGGAAATCCAGCAGGCAGCCGGCCACAAAAGGCCAAGGGCCTACCTGGTACTGACAAATGCTTCTCCCCAAGGAAACGAAATCCACCTCCCCACCTTCCTGCTCTCAGTCTGCAGAGATCCATAGGCACTCTCAAAGCAGCCCAAGTTGGAACAGGTGGCAGCTTGTCCCTGGGCCGCACCTTGATATTCGTGGAAATCGAGCGGACAAGCGGCCACGATAGGCCCAAGGCCTACCTGGTACTGACAAAGACTTCTGCCCGGGGAAACAAAACCCACCACCCCACGTTCCTGGTCTCCGTTTGCAGAGCTCCATGGGCACGCTCAAAGCAGCCCGAGCTGGCAGAGGTCGCAGCTTCTCCCTGGTTGGCATCTTGATATTCGTGGAAATCCAGCTGGCAAACAGACACGAAGGTCCGAGGACCTACCTGGTACTGACAAAGGCTTCTGCCCAAGGAGACAAAACCCACCTCCCCACGTTCCTGGTCTCAGTTTGCAGAGCTCCATGGGCACTCTCAAATCAGACTGAGTTGGCACAGGTGGCAGCTTGTCCCTGGGCGGCATCTTCAGATTTGTGGAAATCCAGCAGGCAGCCGGCCTCTGAGGAACAAGTCCCTACCTGGTACTGACAAAGGCTTTGGCCTCGGAAAACAAAACCCACCAGCCCACGTTCCTGGTCTCAGTTTGCAGAGGTCCATGGGCACTCTCAAAGCAGCCCGAGTTGGCACAGGTGGCATCTGGTCCCTGGGCGGCATCTTCATATTCGTGGAAATCCAGCCGGCAGCCTGCCCCTGTTGAACAAGTCCCTACCCGGGAATGACAAAGGCTTCTGCCCGGGGAAACAAAACCCACCAGCACACGATCCTGGTCTCAGTCTGCAGAGATCCATGGGCACTCTCAAAGCAGCCCGAGTTGGCACAGGTGGCAGCTTGTCCGTGGGCCGCACCTTGATATTTGTGGAAATCGAGCGGACAAGCGGCCGTGATAGGCCGAGGGCCTACTGGGTAACTGAAATGCTTCTGCCCGGGGAAAAAAAACCCGCCACCTCACGTTCCTGGTCTCCGTTTGCAGAGCTCCATGGGCACCCTCAAAGCAGGCCGAGATGGCACATGTCGTAGCTTGTCCCTGGTTGGCATCTTGATATTCGTGGAAATCCAGCAGGCAGCCGGCCACAAAAGGCCAAGGGCCTACCTGGTACTCACAAATGCTTCTCCCCAAGGAAACAAAACCCACCACCCCACCTTCCTGCTCTCAGTCTGCAGAGATCCATGGGCACTCTCAAAGCAGCCCGAGTTGGAACAGGTGGCAGCTTGTCCCTGGGCCGCACCTTGATATTCGTGGAAATCGAGCGGACAAGCGGCCACGATAGGCCCAGGGCCTACCTGGTACTGACAAAGGCTTCTGCCCGGGGAAACAAAACCCGCCAACCCGCGTTCCTGGTCTCAGTTTGCAGAGCTCCATGGGCACGCTCAAAGCAGCCCGAGTTGGCAGAGGTCGCAGCTTGTCCCTGGGCGGCATCTTGATATTCGTGGAAATCCAGCTGGCAGACGGACCCGAAGGGCCGAGGGCCTACCTGGTATAGACAAAGGCTTCTGCCTCGGAAGTCAAAACCCACCAGCCCACATTCCTGGTCTCAGTTTGCAGAGCTCCATGGGCACTCTCAAAGCAGCCCGAGTTGGCACAGGTGGCAGCTTGTCCCTGGGCAGCACCTTGATATTTGTTGAAATCCAACAGGCAGACGGACGCGAAGGGCCGAGGGCTTTCCTGGTACAGACAAATGCTTCTGCCCGGGGAAACGAAACCCACCAGCCCACGTTCCTGGTCTCAGATTGCAGAGCTCCATGGGCACTCTCAAAGCAGCCCGAGTTGGCACAGGTGGCAGATTGTCCCTGGGCGGCATCTTCAGATTCGTGGAAATCCAGCTGGCAGACGGCCCCGAAGGGCCGAGGTCCTACCTGCTATGGACAATGGCTTCGTCCCAGGGAAACAAAACCCACCAGCCCACGTTCCTGGTCTCAGTTTGCAGAGCTCCATGGGCACTCTCAAAGCAGCCCGAGTTGGCACAGGTGACAGCTTGTCCCTGGGCAGCACCTTGATATTTGTTGAAATCCAACAGGCAGACGGACGCGAAGGGCCGAGGACCTACCTGGTACTGCAAATGCTTCTGCCCGGGGAAACGAAACCCACCAGCCCACGTTCCTGGTCTCAGATTGCAGAGCTCCATGGGCATTCTCAAAGCAGCCTGAGTTGGCACAGGTGGCAGCTTGTCCTTGGGGGGCACCTTGATATTCGTGGAAATCCAGCAGGCAGACGGACCCGAAGGGCCGAGGGCCTACCTGGTATTGACAAAGGCTTCTCCCTCGGAAATCAAAACCCACCAGCCCACGTTCCTGGTCTCAGTTTGCAGAGCTCCATGGGCACTCTCAAAGGAGCCCGAGTTGGCAAAGGTGGCAGATTGTCCCTGGGCGGCATCTTCAGATTCGTGGAAATCCAGCAGGCAGCCGGCCACAAAAGGCCAATGGCCTACGTGGTATTGACAATGGCTTCTGCCCAAGAAGACAAAACCCACCACCCCACGTTCCAGGTCTCAGTTTACAGAGCTCCATGGGCACTCTCAAAGCAGCCCGAGTTGGCACTGGTGGCAGCTTGTCCCTGGGTGGCATATTGATATTAGTAGAAATACAGCAGGCAGCCGGCCCCAGAGCACCAAGGCCCTACTTGGTACTGACAAAGGCTTCTGCCTAAAGAAAACAAAACCCACAATACCACATTCCTGGTCTCAGTTTGCAGAGCTCCATGGGCACTCTCAAAGCAGCCCGAGTTGGCACAGGTGGCAGTTTGTCCCTGGGCGGCATCTTCATATTCGTGGAAATCCAGCGGGCAGCCTGCCGCTGAGGAACAAGGCCCTACCTGGTACTGACAAAGGCTTCTGCCCGGGGAAACAAAAGCCACCACCCCACGTTCCTGGTTTCAGTCTGCAGAGATCCATGGCCACTCGCAAAGCAGCCCGAGTTGGCTAAGGTGGCAGCTTGTCCCTGGGCGGCACCTTGATCTTCGTGGAAATCCAGCGGACAACCGGCCGCGATGGGCCGAGTGCCTACCTGGTACTGCAAATGCTTCTGCCCGGGGAGACAAAACCCACCAGCCCACAATTCTGCTATCAGTCTGCAGAGATCCATGGGCACTCTCAAAGCAGCCCGAGTTGGCACAGGTAGCAGCTTGTCCCTGGGCGGCATCTTGATATTCGTGGAAATCCAGCAAGCAGCCTAACCATAAGGAACAGGGGCCTACCTAGTACTGACAAAGGCTTCTGTCCCTGGGCGGCACCTTGATATTCATGGAGATCTAGCAGGCAGCCGGCCCCGAAGGGCCGATGCCCGACATGAAACAGGGAAAGTTTTCTACCCCGGGAAACAAAACCCACCAGCCCACGTTCCTGGTCTCAGTTTGCAGAGCTCCATGGGCACTCTCAAAGCAGCCCGAGTTGGCACGTGTGGCAGCTTGTCCCTGGGCGGCATCTTGATATTCGTGGAAATACAGCGGACAAAGGGCCGCGATTGGCCGAGGGCCTACCTGGTGCTGCAAATGATTCTGCCCGGGGAAACAAAACCCACCACCCCACGTTCCTGGTCTCAGTTTACAGAGATCCATGGGCACAATCAAAGCAGCCCGAGTTGGCACGTGTGGTAGCTTGTCCCTGGGCGGCATCTTCAGATTCATGGAAATCCAGCCGGCAGCCTGCCCCTGAGGAACAAGGCCCTACCTGGTACTGACAAAGGCTTATGCCCGGGGAAACAAAAGCCACCAGCCCACATTCCTGGTCTCAGTTTGCAGAGCTCCATGGGCACTCTCAAAGAAGCCCGAGTTGGCACTGGTGGCAGCTTGTCCCTGGGCGGCACCTTGATCTTCATGGAAATCCAGCATGCAGCGGACCCCGAAGGGCCGAGGGCCGACATGATACAGAGAAAGGCTTCTTCCCCGGGAAACAAAACCCACAAACCCACGGTCCTGGTCAGTTTCCAGAGCTCCATGGGCACTCTCAACGAAGCCCGCGTCGGCACAGGTGGCAGCTTGTCCCTGCGTCGCATCTTTATATTCGTGGAAATCCAGCAGACAGATGGCCACAAAAGGCCGAGGGCCGACATCCTACAGAGAATGGCTTCTGCCCGGGGAAACAAAAGCCACCAGCCCACGTTCCTGGTATCAGTTTGCAGAGCTCCTTGGGCACTCGCAAAGCAGCCCGAGTTGGCACAGGTAGCAGCTTGTCCCTGGGCCGCATCTCGATATTCGTGGAAATCCAGCAGGCAGCCGGACCCGAAGGGCCGAAGACCCACCTGGTCCTGCAAATGCTGCTGCCCAAGGAGACAAAACCCACCACCCCACGTTCCATGTCTCTGTTTGCAGAGATCCATGGGCACTCTCAAAGCAGCCCGAGTTGGCACAGGTGGCAGCTTGTCCCTGGGCGGCACCTTGATATTCGTGGAAATCCAGCAGGCAGCCTGCCGCTGAGGAACAAGGCCCTACCTGGTACTGACAAAGGCTTCTGCCCGGGGAAACAAAAGCCACCACCCCACGTTCCTGGTTTCAGTCTGCAGAGATCCATGGGCACTCTCAAAGCAGCCCGAGTTGGCACGGGTAGCAGCTTGTCCCTGGGCGGCACCTTGATATTCGTGGAAATCCAGCGGACAACCGGCCGCGATGGGCCGAGTGCCTACCTGGTACTGCAAATGCTTCTGCCCGGGGAGACAAAACCCACCAGCCCAAAATTCTGGTCTCAGTGTGCAGAGATCCATGGGCACTCTCAAAGCAGCCCGAGTTGGCACAGGTTGCAGCTTGTCCCTGGGCGGCATCTTGATATTCGTGGAAATCCAGCAAGCAGCCTAACCATAAGGAACCGGGGCCTACCTAGTACTGACAAAGGCTTCTGCCCGGGGAAACAAAACCCACCACCCCACGTTCCTGGTCTCAGATTCCAGAGCTCTGTGGGCACTCTCAAAGCAGCCCGAGTTCGCACAGGTGGCATCTTGTCCCTGGGCCGCATCTTGATATTCGTGGAAATCCAGCAGGCAGACGGACACAAAGGGCCTAGGGCCTACCTGGTACTGCAAATGCTTCTGCCCAAGGAGACAAAACCCACCAGCCCACGTTCCTGGTCTCAGTTTGCAGAGATCCATGGGCACTCTCAAAGCAGCCTGAGTTGGCACGGGTGGCAGCTTGTCCCTGGGCGGCATCTTGATATTCGTGGAAATCCAGCAGGCAGTCGGCCCCGAAGGGGCGGGGGCCGACATGGTACACAGAAAGGCTTCTGCCCGGGGAAACAAAACCCACTACCCCACGTTCCTGGTCTCAGTTTGCAGAGCTCCATGGGCACTCGCAAAGCAGCCCGAGTTGGCACATGTAGCAGCTTCTCCCTGGGCAGCATCTCGATATTCGTGGAAATCCATTAGTCAGACTGCCCCGAAGGGCTGAGGGCCTACCTGGTCCTGCAAATGCTTCTGCCCAAGGAGACAAAACCCACCACCCCACATTCCTGGTCTCAGTTTGCAGAGATCCATAGGCACACTCAAAGTAGCCCGAGTTGGCACAGGTGGCAGCTTGTCCCTGGGCGGCACCTTGATCTTCGTGGAAATCTGGAAGGCTGCCAGCCCTGAAGGGCCGAGGGCCGAAACGATACAGAGAAAGGCTTCTGACTGGGTAAACAAAACCCACCAGCCCAAGTTCCTGGTCTCAGTTTGCAGAGCTCCATGGGCACTCTCAAAGCAGCCCGAGTTGGCACGGGTGGCAGCTTGTCCCTGGGCGGCATCTTGATATTCGTGGAAATCCAGCCGGCAGCCTGCCCCTGAGGAACAAGGCCATACCTGGTACTGACAAAGGCTTCTGCCCGGGGAAACAAAACCCACCACCCCACGTTCCTGGTCTCAGTTTCCAGAGATCCATGGGCACTCTCAAAGCAGCCTGAGTTGGCACAGGTGGCAGCTTGTCCCTGGGCGGCATCTTGATATTCGTGGAAATCCAGCAAGCAGCCTAACCATAAGGAACAGGGGCCTACCTAGTACTGACAAAGCCTTCTGCCCGGGGAAACAAACCCACCACCCCACGTTCCAGGTCTCAGTTTACAGAGCTCCATGGGCACTCTCAAAGCAGCCCGAGTTGGCACTGGTGGCAGCTTGTCCCTGGGTGGCATATTGATATTAGTAGAAATACAGCAGACAGCCGGCCCCAGAGCACCAAGGCCCTACTTGGTACTGACAAAGGCTTCTGCCTAAAGAAAACAAAACCCACAATACCACATTCCTGGTCTCAGTTTGCAGAGCTCCATGGGCACTCTCAAAGCAGCCCGAGTTGGCACAGGTGGCAGTTTGTCCCTGGGCGGCATCTTGATATTCGTGGAAATCCAGCGGGCAGCCTGCCGCTGAGGAACAAGGCCCTACCTGGTACTGACAAAGGCTTCTGCCCGGGGAAACAAAAGCCACCACCCCACGTTCCTGGTTTCAGTCTGCAGAGATCCATGGCCACTCGCAAAGCAGCCCGAGTTGGCTAAGGTGGCAGCTTGTCCCTGGGCGGCACCTTGATCTTCGTGGAAATCCAGCGGACAACCGGCCGCGATGGGCCGAGTGCCTACCTGGTACTGCAAATGCTTCTGCCCGGGGAGACAAAACCCACCAGCCCACAATTCTGGTCTCAGTCTGCAGAGATCCATGGGCACTCTCAAAGCAGCCCGAGTTGGCACAGGTAGCAGCTTGTCCCTGGGCGGCATCTTGATATTCGTGGAAATCCAGCAAGCAGCCTAACCATAAGGAACAGGGGCCTACCTTGTACTGACAAAGGCTTCTGTCCCTGGGCGGCACCTTGATATTCATGGAGATCTAGCAGGCAGCCGGACCCGAAGGGCCGATGCCCGACATGAAACAGGGAAAGTTTTCTACCCCGGGAAACAAAACCCACCAGCCCACGTTCCTGGTCTCAGTTTGCAGAGCTCCATGGGCACTCTCAAAGCAGCCCGAGTTGGCACGTGTGGCAGCTTGTCCCTGGGCGGCATCTTGATATTCGTGGAAATACAGCGGACAAAGGGCCGCGATTGGCCGAGGGCCTACCTGGTGCTGCAAATGATTCTGCCCGGGGAAACAAAACCCACCACCCCACGTTCCTGGTCTCAGTTTACAGAGATCCATGGGCACAATCAAAGCAGCCCGAGTTGGCACGTGTGGTAGCTTGTCCCTGGGCGGCATCTTCAGATTCATGGAAATCCAGCCGGCAGCCTGCCCCTGAGGAACAAGGCCCTACCTGGTACTGACAAAGGCTTATGCCCGGGGAAACAAAAGCCACCAGCCCACATTCCTGGTCTCAGTTTGCAGAGCTCCATGGGCACTCTCAAAGAAGCCCGAGTTGGCACTGGTGGCAGCTTGTCCCTGGGCGGCACCTTGATCTTCATGGAAATCCAGCATGCAGCGGGCCCCGAAGGGCCGAGGGCCGACATGATACAGAGAAAGGCTTCTTCCCCGGGAAACAAAACCCACAAACCCACGGTCCTGGTCAGTTTCCAGAGCTCCATGGGCACTCTCAACGAAGCCCGCGTCGGCACAGGTGGCAGCTTGTCCCTGCGTCGCATCTTTATATTCGTGGAAATCCAGCAGACAGATGGCCACAAAAGGCCGAGGGCCGACATCCTTCAGAGAATGGCTTCTGCCCGGGGAAACAAAAGCCACCAGCCCACGTTCCTGGTATCAGTTTGCAGAGCTCCTTGGGCACTCGCAAAGCAGCCCGAGTTGGCACAGGTAGCAGCTTGTCCCTGGGCCGCATCTCGATATTCGTGGAAATCCAGCAGGCAGCCGGACCCGAAGGGCCGAAGTCCCACCTGGTCCTGCAAATGCTGCTGCCCAAGGAGACAAAACCCACCACCCCACGTTCCATGTCTCTGTTTGAAGAGATCCATGGGCACTCTCAAAGCAGCCCGAGTTGGCACAGGTGGCAGCTTGTCCCTGGGCGGCACCTTGATATTCGTGGAAATCCAGCAGGCAGACTGCCCCTAAGGAACAAGGCCCTTCCTGGTACTGACAAATGCTTAGGCCTGGGAACACAAAAGCCACCAGCCCACGTTCCTGGACTCAGTTTACAGAACTCTGTGGGCACTCTCAAGGCAGCCCGAACTGGCACAGGCGGCCGCTTGTCCCTGGGCGGCATCTGGAGATTCGTGGAAATCCAGCAGGCAGCCGGTCCGAAGTTGCGAGCGCCGACATGCTACAGAGAAAGCCGTCTGCCCGGGGAAAAAATACCCACCAGCCCACGTTCCTGGTCTCAGTTTGCAGAGCTCCATGGGCACTCTCAAAGCAGCCTGGGTTGGCACGGGTGGCAGCTTGTCCCTGGGTGGCACCATGATATTCGTGGAAATCCAGCGGACAAGAAGCCACGATGCGCCGAGGGCCTACCTGGTATTGCAAATGCTTCTGCTGGGGAAACAAAACCCACCACACCACATTCCTGGTCTCAGTCTGCAGAGATCGATGGGCACTCTCAAAGCAGCCCGAGTTGGCACAGGTGGCAGCTTGTCCCTGGGTGGCATCTTGATATTCATGGAAATCCAGCAAGTAGCCTAACCATAAGAAACAGGGGCCTACCAAGTACAGACGATGGCTTCTGCCTGCGGGAACCAAACCCACGAGCCCACGTTCCTGGTCTCAATTTCAAGAGCTCCGTGGGAACTCTCAAAGAAGCCCGAGCTGGCACGGGTGGCAGCTTGTCCCTGGGCGGCACCTTGATATTCGTGGAAATCAAGAAGACAGATGGCCACAAAAGGCCGAGGGCCGACATGCTACAGAGAAAGGCTTCTGCCCGGGGAGACAAAACCCACCAGCCCACGTTCCTGGTCTCAGTTTCCAGAGCTCCATGGGCACTCTCAAAGCAGCCCGAGTTGGCACGGGTGGCAGCTTGTCCCTGGGTGGGACCTTGATATTCGTGGAAATCCAGCAGGCAGCCGGCCCCGAAGGGCCGAGGGCCGACATGTTACAGGGAAAGGTTTCTGCCCAAGGCGAAAGAAAACCCACCAGCCCACGTTCCTGGTCTCAGTTTACAGAGCTCCATGGGCTCTCTCAAAGCAGCCCGAGTTGGCACGGGCGGCAGCTTGTCCCTGGGCGGCATCTTGATATTCGTGGAAATCCAGCCGGCAGCCTGCCCCAGCGGAACAAGGACCTACCTGGTAATGACAAAGGCTTCTGCCTGGGAAAACAAAACCCACCAGCCCACGTTCCTGGTCTCAGTTTGCAGAGCTCCATGGGCACTCTCAAAGCAGCCCGAGTTGGCACAGGTGGCAGCTCGTCCCTGTGCGGCATCTTGATATTCGTGGAAATCCAGCAAGCAGCCTGCCCCTGAGGAACAAGGCCCTACCTGGCAATGACAAAAGCTTCTGCCTGGGAAAACAAAAGCCACCACCCCACGTTCCTGGTCTCAGTTTGCAGAGCTCCATGGGCACTCTCAAAGCAGCCTGAAATGGCACAGGTGGCAGCTTGTCCCTGGGCAGCATCTTGATATTCGTGGAAATCCCGCGACAATCAGCCGCGATGGGCCGAGTGCCTACCTGGTACTGCAAACGTTTCTGCCCCGGGGTACTAAACCCACCACCCCACATTTCTGGTCTCAATCTGCAGAGATCGATGGGCACTCTCAAAGCAGCCCGAGTTGGCACAGGTGGCAGCTTGTCCCCGGGCGGCATCTTGATATTCGTGGAAATCCAGCAGGCAGCCTAACCATAAGGAACAGGGGCCTACCTGGTACTGACAAAGGCTTCTGCCCGGGGAAACAAAAGCCACCAGCCCACGTTCCTGGTCTCAGTTTGCAGAGATCCATGGGCACTCTCAAAGCAGACCAAGTTGGTACGAGTGGCAGCTTGTCCCTGGGCGGCATCTTGATATTCGTGGAAGTCCAGCAAGAAGCCAGCCCCGAAGGGCCGAGGGCCGACATGGTACAGAGAAAGGCTTCTTCCCCAGGAAACAAAACCCACCACCCCACGTTCCTGGTCTCAGTCTGCAGAGCTCCATGGGAACTCTCAAAGTAGCCCGACTTGGCACAGGTGGCAGCTTGTCCCTGGGCGGCACCTTGATATTCATGGAGATCCAGCAGGCAGCCGGCCCCGAAGGGCCGAGGCCCCACATGGTACAGGGAAAGGTTTCTACCCCGGGAAACAAAACCCACCAGCCCTCGTTCCTGGTCTCAGTTTGCAGAGCTCCATGGGCACTCTCAAAGCAGCCCGAGTTGGCACGGGTGGCAGCTTGTCCCTGGGCGGCATCTTGATATTCGTGGAAATCCAGCCGGCAGCCTGCCCCTGCGGAACAAGGCCCTACCTGGTACAGACAAAGGCTTCTGCCTGGGGAAACAAAAGCCACCACCCCACGTTCCTGGTCTCAGTTTCCAGAGCTCCATGGGCACTCTCAAAGCAGCCCAAGTTGGCACAGGTGGCAGATTGTCCCTGGGCGGCATCTTGATATTCGTGGAAATACAGCGGACAAAGGGCCGCGATTGGCCGAGGGCCTACCTGGTGCTGCAAATGATTCTGCCCAGGGAAACAAAATCCACCACCCCACGTTCCTGGTCTCAGTTTACAGAGATCCATGGGCACTCTCAAAGCAGTCCGAGTTGGCACAGGTGGCAGCTTGTCCCTGGGCCGCATCTTGATATTCGTGGAAATACCTGGTACTGACAAAGGCTTATGCCCGGGGAAACAACAGCCACCAGCCCACATTCCTGGTCTCAGTCTGCAGAGCTCCATGGGCACTCTCAACGAAGCCCGCGTCGGCACAGGTGGCAGCTTGTCCCTGCGTCGCATCTTTATATTCGTGGAAATCCAGCAGACAGATGGCCACAAAAGGCCGAGGGCCGACATCCTACAGAGAATGGCTTCTGCCCGGGGAAACAAAACCCACCAGCCCACGTTCCTGGTATCAGTTTGCAGAGCTCCTTGGGCACTCGCAAAGCAGCCCGAGTTGGCACAGGTAGCAGCTTGTCCCTGGGCCGCATCTCGATATTCGTGGAAATCCAGCAGGCAGCCGGACCCGAAGGGCCGAAGTCCCACCTGGTCCTGCAAATGCTGCTGCCCAAGGAGACAAAACCCACCACCCCACGTTCCATGTCTCTGTTTGCAGAGATCCATGGGCACTCTCAAAGCAGCCCGAGTTGGCAGAGGTGGCAGGTTGTCCCTGGGCGGCACCTTGATATTCGTGGAAATCCAGCAGGCAGACTGCCCCTAAGGAACAAGGCCCTTCCTGGTACTGACAAATGCTTAGGCCTGGGAACACAAAACCCACCAGCCCACGTTCCTGGACTCAGTTTACAGAACTCTGTGGGCACTCTCAAGGCAGCCCGAGCTGGCACAGGCGGCCGCTTGTCCCTGGGCGGCATCTTGAGATTCGTGGAAATCCAGCAGGCAGCCTGCCAATGAGGAACAAAGCCCTACCTGGTACTGACAAAGGCTTCTGCCCGGGGAAACAAAACCCACCAGCCCACGTTCCTGGTCTCAGTTTGCAGAGCTCCATGGGCACTCTCAAAGCAGCCCGAGTTGGTACGGGTGGCAGCTTGTCTCTGGGCGGCATCTTGATATTTGTGGAAATCCAGCAAGCAGCCTGCCCCTGAGGAACAAGGCCCTACTTGGTACTTACAAAGGCTTCTGCCTGGCAATACAAAACCCACAATCCCACATTCCTGGTCTCAATCTGCAGAGATCGATGGGCACTCTCAAAGCAGCCCGAGTTGGCACAGGTGGCAGCTTGTCCCTGGACGGCATGTTGATATTCGTGGAAATCCAGCCGGCAGCCTGCCCCTGAGGAACAAGGCCCTACCTGGTACGGACAAAGGCTTCTGCTCGGTGAAACAAAACCCACCAGCCCACGTTCCTGGTCTCAGTCTGCAGAGCTCCATGGGCACTCTCAAAGTAGCCCGACTTGGCACTGGTGGCAGCTTGTCCCTGGGCGGCACCTTGATATTCGTGGAAATCCAGAAGGCTGCCGGCCCACAAGTGCCGAGGGCCTACCTGTTCCTGCAAATGCTTCTGCCCGGGGAGACAAAACCCACCAGCCCACGTTCCTGGTCTCAGTTTCCAGAGCTCCATGGGCACTCACAAAGTAGCCCGAGTTGGCACAGGTGGCAGCTTGTCCCTGGGCGAAATCTTGATATTCGTGGAAACCCAGGAAGCAGCCAGTCCCGGAGGGCTGAGGGCCTACCTGGTAATGACAAAGGCTTCTGCCTGGGAAAACAAAACCCACAACCCCACGTTCCTGGTCTCAGTTTCCAGAGCTCCGTGGGAACTCTCAAAGCAGCACGAGTTGGCACGGGTGGCAGCTTGTCCCTGGGCGGCACCTTGATATTCGTGGAAATCCAGCAGACAGATGGCCACAAAAGCCCGATGGCCTACCAGGTACTGACAAAGGCTTCTGCCCAGGGAAACAAAACCCACCAGCCCACGTTCCTGGTCTCAGTTTACAGAGCTCTGTGGGCACTCTCAAAGTAGCCCGAGTTGGCACGGGTGGCAGTTTTTCCCTGGGCGGCATTTTGATATTCGTGGAAATCCAGCAAGCAGCCTCCCAATGAGGAAGAAGGCCCTACCTGGTAATGACAAAGGCTCATGCCTGGGAAAACAAAACCCACCAGCCCACGTTCCAGTTCACAGTTTGCAGAGCTCCATGGGCACTCTCAAAGCAGCCCAAACTCGCACGGGGGGCAGCTTGTCCCTGGGCAGCATCTTGATACTCGTGGAAATCCAGCAGGCAGCCTGCCGCTGAGGAACAAGGCCCTACCTGGTACTGACAAAGGCTTCTGCCCGGGGAAACAAAAGCCACCACCCCACGTTCCTGGTTTCAGTCTGCAGAGATCCATGGGCACTATCAAAGCAGCCCGAGTTGGCACGGGTAGCAGCTTGTCCCTGGGCGGCACCTTGATATTCGTGGAAATCCAGCGGACAACCGGCCGCGATGGGCCGAGTGCCTACCTGGTCCTGCAAATGCTTCTGCCCGGGGAGACAAAACCCACCAGCCCAAAATTCTGGTCTCAGTCTGCAGAGATCCATGGGCACTCTCAAAGCAGCCCGAGTTGGCACAGGTAGCATCTTGTCCCTGGGCCGCATCTTGATATTCGTGGAAATCCAGCAGGCAGACGGACCCAAAGGGCCGAGGGCCTACCTGGTACTGCAAATGCTTCTGCCCAAGGAGACAAAACCCACCAGCCCACGTTCCTGGTCTCAGTTTGCAGAGATCCATGGGCACTCTCAAAGCAGCCTGAGTTGGCACGGGTGGCAGCTTGTCCCTGGGCGGCATCTTGATATTCGTGGAAATCCAGCAGGCAGTCGGCCCCGAAGGGGCGGGGGCCGACATGGTACACAGAAAGGCTTCTGCCCGGGGAAACAAAACCCACCAGCCCACGTTCCTGGTCTCAGTTTGCAGAGCTCCATGGGCACTCGCAAAGCAGCCCGAGTTGGCACATGTAGCAGCTTCTCCCTGGGCAGCATCTCGATATTCGTGGAAATCCAGTAGGCAGACTGCCCCGAATGGCCGAGGGCCTACCTGGTCCTGCAAATGCTTCTGCCCAAGGAGACAAAACCCACCACCCCACATTCCTGGTCTCAGTTTGCAGAGATCCATAGGCACACTCAAAGTAGCCCGAGTTGGCATAGGTGGCAGCTTGTCCCTGGGCGGCACCTTGATCTTCGTGGAAATCCGGAAGGCTGCCGGCCCCGAAGGGCCGAGGGCCGAAATGATACAGAGAAAGGCTTCTGACTGGGTAAACAAAACCCACCAGCCCACGTTCCTGGTCTCAGTTTCCAGAGCTCCATGGGCACTCTCAAAGCAGCCCGAGTTGGCACAGGTGGCAGGTTGTCGCTGGGCGGCACCTTGATATTCGTGGAAATCCAGCAAGCGTCCGGACCATGAGAAACAAGGCCTTACCTGGTACTGACAAAGCCTTCTGCCCAGGGAAACAAAACCCACCAGCCCACATTCCTAGTCTCAGTTTACAGAGCTCCGTGGGAACTCTCAAAGCAGCCCGAGTTGGCACTCGTGGCAGCTTGTCCCTGGGCGGCATCTTCAGATTCGTGGAAATCCAGCATGCAGCCGGCCAAAAAAAAGGTCAAGGGCCTACCTGGTACTGACAAAAGCTTCGTCCTAGGGAAACAAAAGCCACCAGCCCACATTCCTGGTCTCAGTCTGCAGAGATCCATGGGCACTCTCAAAGCAGCCCGAGTTGGTGCAGGTGGCAGCTTGCCCCTGGGCGGCACCTTGATATTCGTGGAAATCCAGGAGGCAGCAGGCCCCGAAGGGGAGAGGGCCGACATGGTACACAGAAAGGCTTCTGCCCAGGGAAACACAACACACCAGCCCACGTTCCTGGTCTCAGTTTGCAGAGCTCCATGGGCACTCGCAAAGCAGCCCAAATTGGCACAGGTAGCAGCTTGTCCCTGGGCCACATCTCGATATTCGTGGAAATCCAGGAGGCAGCTGGACCCAAAGAGCGGAGGGCCTATCTTATACTGCAAATGCTTCTGCCCAAGGAGACAAAACCCACCAGCCCACGTTCCTGGTCTCAGTTTCCAGAGCTCCATGGGCACTCACAATGTAGCCAGAGTCGGCACAGGTGGCAGTTTGTCCCTGGGCGGCATTTTGATATTCATGGAAATCCAGCAAGCAGCCTGCACCTGAGGAACAAGGGCCTACCTGGTAAAGACAAAGGCTTATGCCTGCGAAAACAAAACCCACCAGCCCACGTTCCAGTTCACAGTTTGCAGAGATCCATGGGCACTCTCAAAGCAGCCTGAGTTGGCACGGGTGGCAGCTTGTCCCTGGGCGGCATCTTGATATTCGTGGAAATCCAGCCGGCAGCCTGCCCCTGAGGAACAAGGCCATACCTGGTAATGACAAAGGCTTCTGCCCGGGGAAACAAAACCCACCACCCCACGTTCCTGGTCTCAGTTTCCAGAGATCCATGGGCACTCTCAAAGCAGCCTGAGTTGGCACAGGTGGCAGCTTGTCCCTGGGCGGCATCTTGATATTCGTGGAAATCCAGCAAGCAGCCTAACCATAAGGAACAGGGGCCTACCTAGTACTGACAAAGCCTTCTGCCCGGGGAAACAAACCCACCACCCCACGTTCCAGGTCTCAGTTTACAGAGCTCCATGGGCACTCTCAAAGCAGCCCGAGTTGGCACTGGTGGCAGCTTGTCCCTGGGTGGCATATTGATATTAGTAGAAATACAGCAGACAGCCGGCCCCAGAGCACCAAGGCCCTACTTGGTACTGACAAAGGCTTCTGCCTAAAGAAAACAAAACCCACAATACCACATTCCTGGTCTCAGTTTGCAGAGCTCCATGGGCACTCTCAAAGCAGCCCGAGTTGGCACAGGTGGCAGTTTGTCCCTGGGCGGCATCTTGATATTCGTGGAAATCCAGCGGGCAGCCTGCCGCTGAGGAACAAGGCCCTACCTGGTACTGACAAAGGCTTCTGCCCGGGGAAACAAAAGCCACCACCCCACGTTCCTGGTTTCAGTCTGCAGAGATCCATGGCCACTCGCAAAGCAGCCCGAGTTGGCTAAGGTGGCAGCTTGTCCCTGGGCGGCACCTTGATCTTCGTGGAAATCCAGCGGACAACCGGCCGCGATGGGCCGAGTGCCTACCTGGTACTGCAAATGCTTCTGCCCGGGGAGACAAAACCCACCAGCCCACAATTCTGGTCTCAGTCTGCAGAGATCCATGGGCACTCTCAAAGCAGCCCGAGTTGGCACAGGTAGCAGCTTGTCCCTGGGCGGCATCTTGATATTCGTGGAAATCCAGCAAGCAGCCTAACCATAAGGAACAGGGGCCTACCTTGTACTGACAAAGGCTTCTGTCCCTGGGCGGCACCTTGATATTCATGGAGATCTAGCAGGCAGCCGGACCCGAAGGGCCGATGCCCGACATGAAACAGGGAAAGTTTTCTACCCCGGGAAACAAAACCCACCAGCCCACGTTCCTGGTCTCAGTTTGCAGAGCTCCATGGGCACTCTCAAAGCAGCCCGAGTTGGCACGTGTGGCAGCTTGTCCCTGGGCGGCATCTTGATATTCGTGGAAATACAGCGGACAAAGGGCCGCGATTGGCCGAGGGCCTACCTGGTGCTGCAAATGATTCTGCCCGGGGAAACAAAACCCACCACCCCACGTTCCTGGTCTCAGTTTACAGAGATCCATGGGCACAATCAAAGCAGCCCGAGTTGGCACGTGTGGTAGCTTGTCCCTGGGCGGCATCTTCAGATTCATGGAAATCCAGCCGGCAGCCTGCCCCTGAGGAACAAGGCCCTACCTGGTACTGACAAAGGCTTATGCCCGGGGAAACAAAAGCCACCAGCCCACATTCCTGGTCTCAGTTTGCAGAGCTCCATGGGCACTCTCAAAGAAGCCCGAGTTGGCACTGGTGGCAGCTTGTCCCTGGGCGGCACCTTGATCTTCATGGAAATCCAGCATGCAGCGGGCCCCGAAGGGCCGAGGGCCGACATGATACAGAGAAAGGCTTCTTCCCCGGGAAACAAAACCCTCAAACCCACGGTCCTGGTCAGTTTCCAGAGCTCCATGGGCACTCTCAACGAAGCCCGCGTCGGCACAGGTGGCAGCTTGTCCCTGCGTCGCATCTTTATATTCGTGGAAATCCAGCAGACAGATGGCCACAAAAGGCCGAGGGCCGACATCCTTCAGAGAATGGCTTCTGCCCGGGGAAACAAAAGCCACCAGCCCACGTTCCTGGTATCAGTTTGCAGAGCTCCTTGGGCACTCGCAAAGCAGCCCGAGTTGGCACAGGTAGCAGCTTGTCCCTGGGCCGCATCTCGATATTCGTGGAAATCCAGCAGGCAGCCGGACCCGAAGGGCCGAAGTCCCACCTGGTCCTGCAAATGCTGCTGCCCAAGGAGACAAAACCCACCACCCCACGTTCCATGTCTCTGTTTGAAGAGATCCATGGGCACTCTCAAAGCAGCCCGAGTTGGCACAGGTGGCAGCTTGTCCCTGGGCGGCACCTTGATATTCGTGGAAATCCAGCAGGCAGACTGCCCCTAAGGAACAAGGCCCTTCCTGGTACTGACAAATGCTTAGGCCTGGGAACACAAAAGCCACCAGCCCACGTTCCTGGACTCAGTTTACAGAACTCTGAGGGCACTCTCAAGGCAGCCCGAACTGGCACAGGCGGCCCGCTTGTCCCTGGGCGGCATCTGGAGATTCGTGGAATCCAGCAGGCAGCCGGTCCGAAGTTGCGAGCGCCGACATGCTACAGAGAAAGCCGTCTGCCCGGGGGAAAAATACCCACCAGCCCACGTTCCTGGTCTCAGTTTGCAGAGCTCCATGGGCACTCTCAAAGCAGCCTGGGTTGGCACGGGTGGCAGCTTGTCCCTGGGTGGCACCATGATATTCGTGGAAATCCAGCGGACAAGAAGCCACGATGCGCCGAGGGCCTACCTGGTATTGCAAATGCTTCTGCTGGGGAAACAAAACCCACCACACCACATTCCTGGTCTCAGTCTGCAGAGATCGATGGGCACTCTCAAAGCAGCCCGAGTTGGCACAGGTGGCAGCATTGTCCCTGGGTGGCATCTTGATATTCATGGAAATCCAGCAAGTAGCCTAACCATAAGAAACAGGGGCCTACCAAGTACAGACGATGGCTTCTGCCTGCGGGAACCAAACCCACGAGCCCACGTTCCTGGTCTCAATTTCAAGAGCTCCGTGGGAACTCTCAAAGAAGCCCGAGCTGGCACGGGTGGCAGCTTGTCCCTGGGCGGCACCTTGATATTCGTGGAAATCAAGAAGACAGATGGCCACCAAAGGCCGAGGGCCGACATGCTACAGAGAAAGGCTTCTGCCCGGGGAGACAAAACCCACCAGCCCACGTTCCTGGTCTCAGTTTCCAGAGCTCCATGGGCACTCTCAAAGCAGCCGAGTTGGCACGGGTGGCAGCTTGTCCCTGGGTGGGACCTTGATATTCGTGGAAATCCAGCAGGCAGCCGGCCCCGAAGGGCCGAGGGCCGACATGTTACAGGGAAAGGTTTCTGCCCAAGGCGAAAGAAAACCCACCAGCCCACGTTCCTGGTCTCAGTTTACAGAGCTCCATGGGCTCTCTCAAAGCAGCCCGAGTTGGCACGGGCGGCAGCTTGTCCCTGGGCGGCATCTTGATATTCGTGGAAATCCAGCCGGCAGCCTGCCCCAGCGGAACAAGGACCTACCTGGTAATGACAAAGGCTTCTGCCTGGGAAAACAAAACCCACCAGCCCACGTTCCTGGTCTCAGTTTGCAGAGCTCCATGGGCACTCTCAAAGCAGCCCGAGTTGGCACAGGTGGCAGCTCGTCCCTGTGCGGCATCTTGATATTCGTGGAAATCCAGCAAGCAGCCTGCCCCTGAGGAACAAGGCCCTACCTGGCAATGACAAAAGCTTCTGCCTGGGAAAACAAAAGCCACCACCCCACGTTCCTGGTCTCAGTTTGCAGAGCTCCATGGGCACTCTCAAAGCAGCCTGAAATGGCACAGGTGGCAGCTTGTCCCTGGGCAGCATCTTGATATTCGTGGAAATCCCGCGACAATCAGCCGCGATGGGCCGAGTGCCTACCTGGTACTGCAAACGTTTCTGCCCCGGGGTACTAAACCCACCACCCCACATTTCTGGTCTCAATCTGCAGAGATCGATGGGCACTCTCAAAGCAGCCCGAGTTGGCACAGGTGGCAGCTTGTCCCCGGGCGGCATCTTGATATTCGTGGAAATCCAGCAGGCAGCCTAACCATAAGGAACAGGGGCCTACCTGGTACTGACAAAGGCTTCTGCCCGGGGAAACAAAAGCCACCAGCCCACGTTCCTGGTCTCAGTTTGCAGAGATCCATGGGCACTCTCAAAGCAGACCAAGTTGGTACGAGTGGCAGCTTGTCCCTGGGCGGCATCTTGATATTCGTGGAAGTCCAGCAAGAAGCCAGCCCCGAAGGGCCGAGGGCCGACATGGTACAGAGAAAGGCTTCTTCCCCAGGAAACAAAACCCACCACCCCACGTTCCTGGTCTCAGTCTGCAGAGCTCCATGGGAACTCTCAAAGTAGCCCGACTTGGCACAGGTGGCAGCTTGTCCCTGGGCGGCACCTTGATATTCATGGAGATCCAGCAGGCAGCCGGCCCCGAAGGGCCGAGGCCCCACATGGTACAGGGAAAGGTTTCTACCCCGGGAAACAAAACCCACCAGCCCACGTTCCTGGTCTCAGTTTGCAGAGCTCCATGGGCACTCTCAAAGCAGCCCGAGTTGGCACGGGTGGCAGCTTGTCCCTGGGCGGCATCTTGATATTCGTGGAAATCCAGCCGGCAGCCTGCCCCTGCGGAACAAGGCCCTACCTGGTACAGACAAAGGCTTCTGCCTGGGGAAACAAAAGCCACCACCCCACGTTCCTGGTCTCAGTTTCCAGAGCTCCATGGGCACTCTCAAAGCAGCCCAAGTTGGCACAGGTGGCAGATTGTCCCTGGGCGGCATCTTGATATTCGTGGAAATACAGCGGACAAAGGGCCGCGATTGGCCGAGGGCCTACCTGGTGCTGCAAATGATTCTGCCCAGGGAAACAAAATCCACCACCCCACGTTCCTGGTCTCAGTTTACAGAGATCCATGGGCACTCTCAAAGCAGTCCGAGTTGGCACAGGTGGCAGCTTGTCCCTGGGCCGCATCTTGATATTCGTGGAAATCCAGCAAGCAGCCTGCCCCTGAGGAACAAGGCCCTACCTGGTACTGACAAAGGCTTATGCCCGGGGAAACAACAGCCACCAGCCCACATTCCTGGTCTCAGTCTGCAGAGCTCCATGGGCACTCTCAACGAAGCCCGCGTCGGCACAGGTGGCAGCTTGTCCCTGCGTCGCATCTTTATATTCGTGGAAATCCAGCAGACAGATGGCCACAAAAGGCCGAGGGCCGACATCCTACAGAGAATGGCTTCTGCCCGGGGAAACAAAACCCACCAGCCCACGTTCCTGGTATCAGTTTGCAGAGCTCCTTGGGCACTCGCAAAGCAGCCCGAGTTGGCACAGGTAGCAGCTTGTCCCTGGGCCGCATCTCGATATTCGTGGAAATCCAGCAGGCAGCCGGACCCGAAGGGCCGAAGTCCCACCTGGTCCTGCAAATGCTGCTGCCCAAGGAGACAAAACCCACCACCCCACGTTCCATGTCTCTGTTTGCAGAGATCCATGGGCACTCTCAAAGCAGCCCGAGTTGGCAGAGGTGGCAGGTTGTCCCTGGGCGGCACCTTGATATTCGTGGAAATCCAGCAGGCAGACTGCCCCTAAGGAACAAGGCCCTTCCTGGTACTGACAAATGCTTAGGCCTGGGAACACAAAACCCACCAGCCCACGTTCCTGGACTCAGTTTACAGAACTCTGTGGGCACTCTCAAGGCAGCCCGAGCTGGCACAGGCGGCCGCTTGTCCCTGGGCGGCATCTTGAGATTCGTGGAAATCCAGCAGGCAGCCTGCCAATGAGGAACAAAGCCCTACCTGGTACTGACAAAGGCTTCTGCCCGGGGAAACAAAACCCACCAGCCCACGTTCCTGGTCTCAGTTTGCAGAGCTCCATGGGCACTCTCAAAGCAGCCCGAGTTGGTACGGGTGGCAGCTTGTCTCTGGGCGGCATCTTGATATTTGTGGAAATCCAGCAAGCAGCCTGCCCCTGAGGAACAAGGCCCTACTTGGTACTTACAAAGGCTTCTGCCTGGCAAAACAAAACCCACAATCCCACATTCCTGGTCTCAATCTGCAGAGATCGATGGGCACTCTCAAAGCAGCCCGAGTTGGCACAGGTGGCAGCTTGTCCCTGGACGGCATGTTGATATTCGTGGAAATCCAGCCGGCAGCCTGCCCCTGAGGAACAAGGCCCTACCTGGTACGGACAAAGGCTTCTGCTCGGTGAAACAAAACCCACCAGCCCACGTTCCTGGTCTCAGTCTGCAGAGCTCCATGGGCACTCTCAAAGTAGCCCGACTTGGCACTGGTGGCAGCTTGTCCCTGGGCGGCACCTTGATATTCGTGGAAATCCAGAAGGCTGCCGGCCCACAAGTGCCGAGGGCCTACCTGTTCCTGCAAATGCTTCTGCCCGGGGAGACAAAACCCACCAGCCCACGTTCCTGGTCTCAGTTTCCAGAGCTCCATGGGCACTCACAAAGTAGCCCGAGTTGGCACAGGTGGCAGCTTGTCCCTGGGCGAAATCTTGATATTCGTGGAAACCCAGGAAGCAGCCAGTCCCGGAGGGCTGAGGGCCTACCTGGTAATGACAAAGGCTTCTGCCTGGGAAAACAAAACCCACAACCCCACGTTCCTGGTCTCAGTTTCCAGAGCTCCGTGGGAACTCTCAAAGCAGCACGAGTTGGCACGGGTGGCAGCTTGTCCCTGGGCGGCACCTTGATATTCGTGGAAATCCAGCAGACAGATGGCCACAAAAGCCCGATGGCCTACCAGGTACTGACAAAGGCTTCTGCCCAGGGAAACAAAACCCACCAGCCCACGTTCCTGGTCTCAGTTTACAGAGCTCTGTGGGCACTCTCAAAGTAGCCCGAGTTGGCACGGGTGGCAGTTTTTCCCTGGGCGGCATTTTGATATTCGTGGAAATCCAGCAAGCAGCCTCCCAATGAGGAAGAAGGCCCTACCTGGTAATGACAAAGGCTCATGCCTGGGAAAACAAAACCCACCAGCCCACGTTCCAGTTCACAGTTTGCAGAGCTCCATGGGCACTCTCAAAGCAGCCCAAACTCGCACGGGGGGCAGCTTGTCCCTGGGCAGCATCTTGATACTCGTGGAAATCCAGCAGGCAGCCTGCCGCTGAGGAACAAGGCCCTACCTGGTACTGACAAAGGCTTCTGCCCGGGGAAACAAAAGCCACCACCCCACGTTCCTGGTTTCAGTCTGCAGAGATCCATGGGCACTATCAAAGCAGCCCGAGTTGGCACGGGTAGCAGCTTGTCCCTGGGCGGCACCTTGATATTCGTGGAAATCCAGCGGACAACCGGCCGCGATGGGCCGAGTGCCTACCTGGTCCTGCAAATGCTTCTGCCCGGGGAGACAAAACCCACCAGCCCAAAATTCTGGTCTCAGTCTGCAGAGATCCATGGGCACTCTCAAAGCAGCCCGAGTTGGCACAGGTAGCATCTTGTCCCTGGGCCGCATCTTGATATTCGTGGAAATCCAGCAGGCAGACGGACCCAAAGGGCCGAGGGCCTACCTGGTACTGCAAATGCTTCTGCCCAAGGAGACAAAACCCACCAGCCCACGTTCCTGGTCTCAGTTTGCAGAGATCCATGGGCACTCTCAAAGCAGCCTGAGTTGGCACGGGTGGCAGCTTGTCCCTGGGCGGCATCTTGATATTCGTGGAAATCCAGCAGGCAGTCGGCCCCGAAGGGGCGGGGGCCGACATGGTACACAGAAAGGCTTCTGCCCGGGGAAACAAAACCCACCAGCCCACGTTCCTGGTCTCAGTTTGCAGAGCTCCATGGGCACTCGCAAAGCAGCCCGAGTTGGCACATGTAGCAGCTTCTCCCTGGGCAGCATCTCGATATTCGTGGAAATCCAGTAGGCAGACTGCCCCGAATGGCCGAGGGCCTACCTGGTCCTGCAAATGCTTCTGCCCAAGGAGACAAAACCCACCACCCCACATTCCTGGTCTCAGTTTGCAGAGATCCATAGGCACACTCAAAGTAGCCCGAGTTGGCATAGGTGGCAGCTTGTCCCTGGGCGGCACCTTGATCTTCGTGGAAATCCGGAAGGCTGCCGGCCCCGAAGGGCCGAGGGCCGAAATGATACAGAGAAAGGCTTCTGACTGGGTAAACAAAACCCACCAGCCCACGTTCCTGGTCTCAGTTTCCAGAGCTCCATGGGCACTCTCAAAGCAGCCCGAGTTGGCACAGGTGGCAGGTTGTCGCTGGGCGGCACCTTGATATTCGTGGAAATCCAGCAAGCGTCCGGACCATGAGAAACAAGGCCTTACCTGGTACTGACAAAGCCTTCTGCCCAGGGAAACAAAACCCACCAGCCCACATTCCTAGTCTCAGTTTACAGAGCTCCGTGGGAACTCTCAAAGCAGCCCGAGTTGGCACTCGTGGCAGCTTGTCCCTGGGCGGCATCTTCAGATTCGTGGAAATCCAGCATGCAGCCGGCCAAAAAAAAGGTCAAGGGCCTACCTGGTACTGACAAAAGCTTCGTCCTAGGGAAACAAAAGCCACCAGCCCACATTCCTGGTCTCAGTCTGCAGAGATCCATGGGCACTCTCAAAGCAGCCCGAGTTGGTGCAGGTGGCAGCTTGCCCCTGGGCGGCACCTTGATATTCGTGGAAATCCAGGAGGCAGCAGGCCCCGAAGGGGAGAGGGCCGACATGGTACACAGAAAGGCTTCTGCCCAGGGAAACACAACACACCAGCCCACGTTCCTGGTCTCAGTTTGCAGAGCTCCATGGGCACTCGCAAAGCAGCCCAAATTGGCACAGGTAGCAGCTTGTCCCTGGGCCACATCTCGATATTCGTGGAAATCCAGGAGGCAGCTGGACCCAAAGAGCGGAGGGCCTATCTTATACTGCAAATGCTTCTGCCCAAGGAGACAAAACCCACCAGCCCACGTTCCTGGTCTCAGTTTCCAGAGCTCCATGGGCACTCACAATGTAGCCAGAGTCGGCACAGGTGGCAGTTTGTCCCTGGGCGGCATTTTGATATTCATGGAAATCCAGCAAGCAGCCTGCACCTGAGGAACAAGGGCCTACCTGGTAAAGACAAAGGCTTATGCCTGCGAAAACAAAACCCACCAGCCCACGTTCCAGTTCACAGTTTGCAGAGATCCATGGGCACTCTCAAAGCAGCCTGAGTTGGCACAGGTGGCAGCTTGTCTCTGGGCGGCATCTTGATATTCGTGGAAATCCAGCAAGCAGCCTAACCATAAGGAACAGGGGCCTACCTAGTACTGACAAAGCCTTCTGCCCGGGGAAACAAACCCACCACCCCACGTTCCAGGTCTCAGTTTACAGAGCTCCATGGGCACTCTCAAAGCAGCCCGAGTTGGCACTGGTGGCAGCTTGTCCCTGGGTGGCATATTGATATTCGTAGAAATACAGCAGGCAGCCGGCCCCAGAGCACCAAGGCCCTACTTGGTACTGACAAAGGCTTCTGCCTAAAGAAAACAAAACCCACAATACCACATTCCTGGTCTCAGTTTGCAGAGCTCCATGGGCACTCTCAAAGCAGCCCGAGTTGGCACAGGTGGAACCTTGTCCCTGGGCAGCATCTTGATATTCGTGGAAATCCAGCGGGCAGCCTGCCGCTGAGGAACAAGTCCCTACCTGGTACTGACAAAGGCTTCTGCCCGGGGAAACAAAAGCCACCACCCCACGTTCCTGGTTTCAGTCTGCAGAGATCCATGGCCACTCGCAAAGCAGCCCGAGTTGGCTAAGGTGGCAGCTTGTCCCTGGGCGGCACCTTGATATTCGTGGAAATCCAGCGGACAACCAGCCGCGATGGGCCGAGTGCCTACCTGGTACTGCAAATGCTTCTGCCCGGGGAGACAAAACCCACCAGCCCACAATTCTGGTCTCAGTCTGCAGAGATCGATGGGCACTCTCAAAGCAGCCCGAGTTGGCACAGGTAGCATCTTGTCCCTGGGCGGCATATTGATATTCGTGGAAATCCAGCAAGCAGCCTAACCATAAGGAACAGGGGCCTACCTAGTACTGACAAAGGCTTCTGTCCCTGGGCGGCACCTTGATATTCATGGAGATCCAGCAGGCAGCCGGCCCCGAAGGGCCGAGGGCCGACATGGTACAAGGAAAGTTTTCTACCCCGGGAAACAAAACCCACAACCCCACGTTCCTGGTCTCAGTTTGCAGAGCTCCATGGGCACTCTCAAAGCAGCCCGAGTTGGCACAGGTGGCAGCTTGTCCCTGGGCGGCATCTTGATATTCGTGGAAATCCAGCCGGCAGCCTGCCCCAGCGGAACAAGGCCCTACCTGGTAATGACAAAGGCTTCTGCCTGGGGAAACAAAAGCCACCACCCCACGTTCCTGGTCTCAGTTTCCAGAGCTCCATGGGCAGTCTCAAAGCAGCCCAAGTTGGCACAGGTGGCAGATTGTCCCTGGGCGGCATCTTGATATTCGTGGAAATACAGCGGACAAAGGGCCGCGATGGGCCGAGGGCCTACCTGGTGCTGCAAATGATTCTGCCCGGGGAAACAAAACCCACCAGCCCACGTTCCTGGTCTCAGTTTACAGAGATCCATGGGCACTCTCAAAGAAGTCCGAGTTGGCACAGGTGGCAGCTTGTCCCTGGGCGGCATCTTGATATTCGTGGAAATCCAGCAAGCAGCCTAACCATAAGGAACAGGGGCCTACCTAGTACTGACAAAGTCTTCTGCCTGGGAAAACAAAACCCACAACCCCACGTTCCTGGTCTCAGTTTGCAGAGCTCCATGGGCACTATCAAAGCAGCCCGAGTTGGCACGTGTGGTAGCTTGTCCCTGGGCGGCATCTTCAGATTCATGGAAATCCAGCCGGCAGCCTGCCCCTGAGGAACAAGGCCCTACCTGGTACTGACAAAGGCTTATGCCCGGGGAAACAAAAGCCACCAGCCCACATTCCTGGTCTCAGTCTGCAGAGCTCCATGGGCACTCTCAAGGAAGCCCGCGTCGGCACGGGTGGCAGCTTGTCCCTGGGCGGCACCTTGATCTTCATGGAAATCCAGCATGCAGCGGGGCCCGAAGGGCCGAGGGCCGACATGATACAGAGAAAGGCTTCTTCCCCGGGAAACAAAACCCACAAACCCACGGTCCTGGTCAGTTTCCAGAGCTCCATGGGCACTCTCAACGAAGCCCGCGTCGGCACAGGTGGCAGCTTGTCCCTGCGTCGCATCTTTATATTCGTGGAAATCCAGCAGACAGATGGCCACAAAAGGCCGAGGGCCGACATCCTACAGAGAAAGGCTTCTGCCCGGGGAAACAAAAGCCACCAGCCCACGTTCCTGGTATCAGTTTGCAGAGCTCCTTGGGCACTCGCAAAGCAGCCCGAGTTGGCACAGGTAGCAGCTTGTCCCTGGGCCGCATCTCGATATTCGTGGAAATCCAGCAGGCAGCCGGACCCGAAGGGCCGAAGTCCCACCTGGTCCTGCAAATGCTGCTGCCCAAGGAGACAAAACCCACCACCCCACGTTCCATGTCTCTGTTTGAAGAGATCCATGGGCACTCTCAAAGCAGCCCGAGTTGGCAGAGGTGGCAGGTTGTCCCTGGGCGGCACCTTGATATTCGTGGAAATCCAGCAGGCAGACTGCCCCTAAGGAACAAGGCCCTTCCTGGTACTGACAAATGCTTAGGCCTGGGAACACAAAACCCACCAGCCCACGTTCCTGGACTCAGTTTACAGAACTCTGTGGGCACTCTCAAGGCAGCCCGAGCTGGCACAGGCGGCCGCTTGTCCCTGGGCGGCATCTTGATATTCGTGGAAATCCAGCAGGCAGCCTGCCCCTGAGGAACAAAGCCCTACCTGGTACTGACAAAGGCTTCTGCCCGGGGAAACAAAACCCACCAGCCCACGTTCCTGGTCTCAGTTTGCAGAGATCCATGGGCACTCTCAAAGCAGCCCGAGTTGGTACGGGTGGCAGCTTGTCCCTGGGCGGCATCTTGATATTTGTGGAAATCCAGCAAGCAGCCTGCCCCTGAGGAACAAGGCCCTACTTGGTTCTTACAAAGGCTTCTGCCTGGCAAAACAAAACCCACAATCCCACATTTCTAGTCTCAATCTGCAGAGATCGATGGGCACTCTCAAAGCAGCCCGAGTTGGCACAGGTGGCAGCTTGTCCCTGGGCGGCATGTTGATATTCGTGGAAATCCAGCCGGCAGCCTGCCCCTGAGGAACAAGGCCCTACCTGGTACTGACAAAGGCTTCTGCCTGGGAAACCAAAACCCACCAGCCCACATTCCTGGTCTCAGTTTCAAGAGCTCCGTGGGAACTCTCAAAGCAGCATGAGTCGGCACGGGTGGCAGCTTGTCCCTGGGCGGCACCTTGATATTCGTGGAAATCCAGCAGACAGATGGCCACAAAAGCCCGATGGCCTACCAGGTACTGACAAAGGCTTCTGCCCAGGGAAACAAAACCCACCAGCCCACGTTCCTGGTCTCAGTTTACAGAGCTCTGTGGGCACTCTCAAAGTAGCCCGAGTTGGCACAGGTGGCAGCTTGTCCCTGGGCGGCATGTTGATATTCGTGGAAATCCAGCACGCAGCCTCCCAATGAGGAAGAAGGCCCTACCTGGTAATGACAAAGGCTCATGCCTTGGAAAACAAAACCCACCAGCCGACGTTCCAGTTCACAGTTTGCAGAGCTCCATGGGCACTCTCAAAGCAGCCCAAACTCGCACGGGGGGCAGCTTGTCCCTGGGCAGCATCTTGATACTCGTGGAAATCCAGCAGGCAGCCTGCCGCTGAGGAACAAGGCCCTACCTGGTACTGACAAAGGCTTCTGCCCGGGGAAACAAAAGCCACCACCCCACGTTCCTGGTTTCAGTCTGCAGAGATCCATGGGCACTCTCAAAGCAGCCCGAGTTGGCACGGGTAGCACCTTGTGCCTGGGCGGCACCTTGATATTCGTGGAAATCCAGCGGACAACCGGCCGCGATGGGCCGAGTGCCTACCTGGTACTGCAAATGCTTCTGCCCGGGGAAACAAAACCCACCAGCCCAAAATTCTGGTCTCAGTCTGCAGAGATCCATGGGCACTCGCAAAGCAGCCCGAGTTGGCACAGGTGGCAGGTTGTCCCTGGGCGGCACCTTGATATTCGTGGAAATCCAGCAGGCAGACTGCCCCTAAGGAACAAGGCCCTTCCTGGTACTGACAAATGCTTAGGCCTGGGAACACAAAAGCCACCAGCCCACGTTCCTGGACTCAGTTTACAGAACTCTGTGGGCACTCTCAAGGCAGCCCGAACTGGCACAGGCGGCCGCTTGTCCCTGGGCGGCATCTTGAGATTCGTGGAAATCCAGCAGGCAGCCGGTCCGAAGTTGCGAGCGCCGACATGCTACAGAGAAAGCCGTCTGCCCGGGAAAAAAATACCCAGCAGCCCACGTTCCTGGTCTCAGTTTGCAGAGCTCCATGGGCACTCTCAAAGCAGCCTGGGTTGGCACGGGTGGCAGCTTGTCCCTGGGTGGCACCATGATATTCGTGGAAATCCAGCGGACAAGAAGCCACGATGCGCCGAGGGCCTACCTGGCATTGCAAATGCTTCTGCTGGGGAAACAAAACCCACCACACCCCATTCCTGGTCTCAGTCTGCAGAGATCGATGGGCACTCTCAAAGCAGCCCGAGTTGGCACAGGTGGCAGCTTGTCCCTGGGTGGCATCTTGATATTCGTGGAAATCCAGCAAGTAGCCTAACCATAAGGAACAGGGGCCTACCAAGTACAGACGATGGCTTCTGCCTGCGGGAACAAAACCCACGAGCCCACGTTCCTGGTCTCAATTTCAAGAGCTCCGTGGGAACTCTCAAAGGCGCCCGAGCTGGCACGGGTGGCAGCTTGTCCCTGGGCGGCACCTTGATATTCGTGGAAATCAAGAAGACAGATGGCCACAAAAGGCCGAGGGCCGACATGCTACAGAGAAAGGCTTCTGCCCGGGGAAACAAAACCCACAACCCCACGTTTCCGGTCTCAGTTTGCAGAGCTCCATGGGCACTCTCAAAGCAGCCCGAGTTGGCACGGGTGGCAGCTTGTCCCTGGGCGGCATCTTCATATTCGTGGAAATCCAGCAGGCAGCCGGCCCCGAAGGGCCGAGGGCCGACATGGTACAGGGAAAGGTTTCCGCCTAAGGCGAAAGAAAACCCACCAGCCCACGTTCCTGGTCTCAGTTTACAGAGCTCCATGGGCTCTCTCAAAGCAGCCCGAGTTGGCACGGGCGGCAGCTTGTCCCTGGGCGGCATCTTGATATTCGTGGAAATCCAGCAGGCAGCCTGCCCCAGCGGAACAAGGCCCTACCTGGTAATGACAAAGGCTTCTGCCTGGGAAAACAAAACCCACCAGCCCACGTTCCTGGTATCAGTTTGCAGAGCTCCATGGGCACTCTCAAAGCAGCCCGAGTTGGCACAGGTGGCAGCTCGTCCCTGTGCGGCATCTTGATATTCGTGGAAATCCAGCCGGCAGCCTGCCCCTGAGGAACAAGGCCATACCTGGCAATGACAAAAGCTTCTGCCTGGGAAAACAAAACCCACCACCCCACGTTCCATGTCTCAGTTTGCAGAGCTCCATGGGCACTCTCAAAGCAGCCCGAGTTGGCACAGGTGGCAGCTTGTCCCTGGGCAGCATCTTGATATTCGTGGAAATCCCGCGACAATCAGCCGCGATGGGCAGAGTGCCTACCTGGTACTGCAAATGTTTCTGCCCCGGGGTACTAAACCCACCACCCCACATTTCTGGTCTCAATCTGCAGAGATCGATGGGCACTCTCAAAGCAGCCCGAGTTGGCACAGGTGGCAGCTTGTCCCCGGGCGGCATCTTGATATTCGTGGAAATCCAGCAAGCAGCCTAACTATAAGGAACAGGGGCCTACCTGGTACTGACAAAGGCTTCTGCCCGGGGAAACAAAAGCCACCAGCCCACGTTCCTGGTCTCAGTTTGCAGAGATCCATGGGCACTCTCAAAGCAGACCAAGTTGGTACGAGTGGCAGTTTGCCCCTGGGCGGCACCTTGATATTCGTGGAAGTCCAGCAAGAAGCCAGCCCCGAAGGGCCGAGGGCCGACATGGTACAGAGAAAGGCTTCTTCCCCGGGAAACAAAACCCACCACCCCACCTTCCTGGTCTCAGTCTGCAGAGCTCCATGGGAACTCTCAAAGTAGCCCGACTTGGCACAGGTGGCAGCTTGTCCCTGGGCGGCACCTTGATATTCATGGAGATCCAGCAGGCAGCCGGCCCCGAAGGGCCGAGGCCCCACATGGTACAGGGAAAGGTTTCTACCCCGGGAAACAAAACCCACCAGCCCACGTTCCTGGTCTCAGTTTGCAGAGCTCCATGGGCACTCTCAAAGCAGCCCGAGTTGGCACGGGTGGCAGCTTGTCCCTGGGCGGCATCTTCAGATTCGTGGAAATCGAGCATGCAGCCGGCCACAAAAGGCAGAGGTCCTACCTGGTACGGACAAAGGCTTCGTCCTAGGGAAACAAAAGCCACCACCCCACGTTCCTGGTCTCAGTTTCCAGAGCTCCATGGGCACTCTCAAAGCAGCCCAAGTTGGCACAGGTGGCAGATTGTCCCTGGGCGGCATCTTGATATTCGTGGAAATACAGCGGACAAAGGGCCGCGATTGGCCGAGGGCCTACCTGGTGCTGCAAATGATTCTGCCCGGGGAAACAAAATCCACCAGCCCACGTTCCTAGTCTCAGTTTGCAGAGCTCCATGGGCACTATCAAAGCAGCACGAGTTGGCACGTGTGGTAGCTTGTCCCTGGGCGGCATCTTCAGATTCATGGAAATCCAGCCGGCAGCCTGCCCCTGAGGAACAAGGCCCTACCTGGTACTGACAAAGGCTTATGCCCGGGGAAACAACAGCCACCAGCCCACATTCCTGGTCTCAGTCTGCAGAGCTCCATGGGCACTCTCAACGAAGCCCGCGTCGGCACAGGTGGCAGCTTGTCCCTGCGTCGCATCTTTATATTCGTGGAAATCCAGCAGACAGATGGCCACAAAAGGCCGAGGGCCGACATCCTACAGAGAATGGCTTCTGCCCGGGGAAACAAAACCCACCAGCCCACGTTCCTGGTATCAGTTTGCAGAGCTCCTTGGGCACTCGCAAAGCAGCCCGAGTTGGCACAGGTAGCAGCTTGTCCCTGGGCAGCATCTCGATATTCGTGGAAATCCAGCAGGCAGCCGGACCCGAAGGGCCGAAGTCCCACCTGGTCCTGCAAATGCTGCTGCCCAAGGAGACAAAACCCACCACCCCACGTTCCATGTCTCTGTTTGCAGAGATCCATGGGCACTCTCAAAGCAGCCCGAGTTGGCACGGGTGGCAGCTTGTCCCTGGGCGGCACCTTGATATTCGTGGAAATCCAGCAGGCAGACTGCCCCTAAGGAACAAGGCCCTTCCTGGTACTGACAAATGCTTAGGCCTGGGAACACAAAACCCACCAGCCCACGTTCCTGGACTCAGTTTACAGAACTCTGTGGGCACTCTCAAGGCAGCCCGAGCTGGCACAGGCGGCCGCTTGTCCCTGGGCGGCATCTTGAGATTCGTGGAAATCCAGCAGGCAGCCTGCCAATGAGGAACAAAGCCCTACCTGGTACTGACAAAGGCTTCTGCCCGGGGAAACAAAACCCACCAGCCCACGTTCCTGGTCTCAGTTTGCAGAGATCCATGGGCACTCTCAAAGCAGCCCGAGTTGGCAAAGGTGGCAGCTTGTCTCTGGGCGGCATCTTGATATTTGTGGAAATCCAGCAAGCAGCCTGCCCCTGAGGAACAAGGCCCTACTTGGTACTTACAAAGGCTTCTGCCTGGCAAAACAAAACCCACAATCCCACATTTCTGGTCTCAATCTGCAGAGATCGATGGGCACTCTCAAAGCAGCCCGAGTTGGCACAGGTGGCAGCTTGTCCCTGGACGGCATGTTGATATTCGTGGAAATCCAGCCGGCAGCCTGCCCCTGAGGAACAAGGCCCTACCTGGTACGGACAAAGCCTTCTGCTCGGTGAAACAAAACCCACCAGCCCACGTTCCTGGTCTCAATCTGCAGAGCTCCATGGGCACTCTCAAAGTAGCCCGACTTGGCACTGGTGGCAGCTTGTCCCTGGGCGGCACCTTGATATTCGTGGAAATCCAGAAGGCTGCCGGCCCACAAGTGCCGAGGGCCTACCTGTTCCTGCAAATGCTTCTTCCCGGGGAGACAAAACCCACCAGCCCACGTTCCTGGTCTCAGTTTCCAGAGCTCCATGGGCACTCACAAAGTAGCCCGAGTTGGCACAGGTGGCAGCTTGTCCCTGGGCGAAATCTTGATATTCGTGGAAACCCAGGAAACAGCCAGTCCCGGAGGGCTGAGGGCCTACCTGGTAATGACAAAGGCTTCTGCCTGGGAAAACAAAACCCACAACCCCACGTTCCTGGTCTCAGTTTCCAGAGCTCCGTGGGAACTCTCAAAGCAGCACGAGTTGGCACGGGTGGCAGCTTGTCCCTGGGCGGCACCTTAATCTTCATGGAAATCCAGCATGCAGCGGGCCCCGAAGGGCCGAGGGCCGACATGATACAGAGAAAGGCTTCTTCCCCGGGAAACAAAACCCACAAACCCACGGTCCTGGTCAGTTTCCAGAGCTCCATGGGCACTCTCAACGAAGCCCGCGTCGGCACAGGTGGCAGCTTGTCCCTGCGTCGCATCTTTATATTCGTGGAAATCCAGCAGACAGATGGCCACAAAAGGCCGAGGGCCGACATCCTACAGAGAATGGCTTCTGCCCGGGGAAACAAAACCCACCAGCCCACGTTCCTGGTATCAGTTTGCAGAGCTCCTTGGGCACTCGCAAAGCAGCCCGAGTTGGCACAGGTAGCAGCTTGTCCCTGGGCCGCATCTCGATATTCGTGGAAATCCAGCAGGCAGCCGGACCCGAAGGGCCGAAGTCCCACCTGGTCCTGCAAATGCTGCTGCCCAAGGAGACAAAACCCACCACCCCACGTTCCATGTCTCTGTTTGCAGAGATCCATGGGCACTCTCAAAGCAGCCCGAGTTGGCAGAGGTGGCAGGTTGTCCCTGGGCGGCACCTTGATATTCGTGGAAATCCAGCAGGCAGACTGCCCCTAAGGAACAAGGCCCTTCCTGGTACTGACAAATGCTTAGGCCTGGGAACACAAAACCCACCAGCCCACGTTCCTGGACTCAGTTTACAGAACTCTGTGGGCACTCTCAAGGCAGCCCGAGCTGGCACAGGCGGCCGCTTGTCCCTGGGCGGCATCTTGATATTCGTGGAAATCCAGCAGGCAGCCTGCCCCTGAGGAACAAAGCCCTACCTGGTACTGACAAAGGCTTCTGCCCGGGGAAACAAAACCCACCAGCCCACGTTCCTGGTCTCAGTTTGCAGAGATCCATGGGCACTCTCAAAGCAGCCCGAGTTGGTACGGGTGGCAGCTTGTCCCTGGGCGGCATCTTGATATTTGTGGAAATCCAGCAAGCAGCCTGCCCCTGAGGAACAAGGCCCTACTTGGTACTTACAAAGGCTTCTGCCTGGAAAAACAAAACCCACAATCCCACATTTCTAGTCTCAATCTGCAGAGATCGATGGGCACTCTCAAAGCAGCCCGAGTTGGCACAGGTGTCAGCTTGTCCCTGGACGGCATGTTGATATTCGTGGAAATCCAGCCGGCAGCCTGCCCCTGAGGAACAAGGCCCTACCTGGTACTGACAAAGGCTTCTGCCTGGGAAACCAAAACCCACCAGCCCACATTCCTGGTCTCAGTTTCCAGAGCTCCGTGGGAACTCTCAAAGCAGCACGAGTCGGCACGGTTGGCAGCTTGTCCCTGGGCGGCACCTTGTTATTCGTGGAAATCCAGCAGACAGATGGCCACAAAAGCCCGATGGCCTACCAGGTACTGACAAAGGCTTCTGTCCAGGGAAACAAAACCCACCAGCCCACGTTCCTGGTCTCAGTTTACAGAGCTCTGTGGGCACTCTCAAAGTAGCCCGAGTTGGCACAGGTGGCAGTTTTTCCCTGGGCGGCATTTTGATATTCGTGGAAATCCAGCAAGCAGCCTCCCAATGAGGAAGAAGGCCCTACCTGGTAATGACATAGGCTCATGCCTTGGAAAACAAAACCCACCAGCCGACGTTCCAGTTCACAGTTTGCAGAGCTCCATGGGCACTCTCAAAGCAGCCCAAACTCGCACGGGGGGCAGCTTGTCCCTGGGCAGCATCTTGATACTCGTGGAAATCCAGCAGGCAGCCTGCCGCTGAGGAACAAGGCCCTACCTGGTACTGACAAAGGCTTCTGCCCGGGGAAACAAAAGCCACCACCCCACGTTCCTGGTTTCAGTCTGCAGAGATCCATGGGCACTCTCAAAGCAGCCCGAGTTGGCACGGGTAGCACCTTGTCCCTGGGCGGCACCTTGATATTCGTGGAAATCCAGCGGACAACCGGCCGCGATGGGCCGAGTGCCTACCTGGTACTGCAAATGCTTCTGCCCGGGGAGACAAAACCCACCAGCCCAAAATTCTGGTCTCAGTCTGCAGAGATCCATGGGCACTCGCAAAGCAGCCCGAGTTGGCACAGGTGGCAGGTTGTCCCTGGGCGGCACCTTGATATTCGTGGAAATCCAGCAGGCAGACTGCCCCTAAGGAACAAGGCCCTTCCTGGTACTGACAAATGCTTAGGCCTGGGAACACAAAAGCCACCACCCCACGTTCCTGGTTTCAGTCTGCAGAGATCCATGGGCACTCTCAAAGCAGCCCGAGTTGGCACGGGTGGCAGCTTGTCCCTGGGCGGGACCTGGATATTCGTGGAAATCCAGCAGGCAGCCGGCCCCGAAGGGCCGAGGGCCGACATGGTACAGGGAAAGGTTTCCGCCTAAGGCGAAAGAAAACCCACCAGCCCACGTTCCTGGTCTCAGTTTACAGAGCTCCATGGGCTCTCTCAAAGCAGCCCGAGTTGGCAGAGGTGGCAGCTTGTCCCTGGGCAGCATCTTGATATTCGTGGAAATCCCGCGACAATCAGCCGCGATGGGCCGAGTGCCTACCTGGTACTGCAAATGTTTCTGCCCCGGGGTACTAAACCCACCACCCCACATTTCTGGTCTCAATCTGCAGAGATCGATGGGCACTCTCAAAGCAGCCCGAGTTGGCACAGGTGGCAGCTTGTCCCCGGGCGGCATCTTGATATTCGTGGAAATCCAGCAGGCAGCCTAACTATAAGGAACAGGGGCCTACCTGGTACTGACAAAGGCTTCTGCCCGGGGAAACAAAAGCCACCAGCCCACGTTCCTGGTCTCAGTTTGCAGAGATCCATGGGCACTCTCAAAGCAGACCAAGTTGGTACGAGTGGCAGTTTGCCCCTGGGCGGCACCTTGATATTCGTGGAAGTCCAGCAAGAAGCCAGCCCCGAAGGGCCGAGGGCCGACATGGTACAGAGAAAGGCTTCTTCCCCGGGAAACAAAACCCACCACCCTACCTTCCTGGTCTCAGTCTGCAGAGCTCCATGGGAACTCTCAAAGTAGCCCGACTTGGCACAGGTGGCAGCTTGTCCCTGGGCGGCACCTTGATATTCATGGAGATCCAGCAGGCAGCCGGCCCCGAAGGGCCGAGGCCCCACATGGTACAGGGAAAGGTTTCTACCCCGGGAAACAAAACCCACCAGCCCACGTTCCTGGTCTCAGTTTGCAGAGCTCCATGGCCACTCTCAAAGCAGCCCGAGTTGGCACGGGTGGCAGCTTGTCCCTGGGCGGCATCTTCAGATTCGTGGAAATCGAGCATGCAGCCGGCCACAAAAGGCAGTGGTCCTACCTGGTACGGACAAAGGCTTCGTCCTAGGGAAACAAAAGCCACCACCCCACGTTCCTGGTCTCAGTTTCCAGAGCTCCATGGGCACTCTCAAAGCAGCCCAAGTTGGCACAGGTGGCAGATTGTCCCTGGGCGGCATCTTGATATTCGTGGAAATACAGCGGACAAAGGGCCGCGATTGGCCGAGGGCCTACCTGGTGCTGCAAATGATTCTGCCCGGGGAAACAAAATCCACCAGCCCACGTTCCTGGTCTCAGTTTCCAGAGCTCCATGGGCACTATCAAAGCAGCCCGAGTTGGCACGTGTGGTAGCTTGTCCCTGGGCGGCATCTTCAGATTCATGGAAATCCAGCCGGCAGCCTGCCCCTGAGGAACAAGGCCCTACCTGGTACTGACAAAGGCTTATGCCCGGGGAAACAACAGCCACCAGCCCACATTCCTGGTCTCAGTCTGCAGAGCTCCATGGGCACTCTCAACGAAGCCCGCGTCGGCACAGGTGGCAGCTTGTCCCTGCGTCGCATCTTTATATTCGTGGAAATCCAGCAGACAGATGGCCACAAAAGGCCGAGGGCCGACATCCTACAGAGAATGGCTTCTGCCCGGGGAAACAAAACCCACCAGCCCACGTTCCTGGTATCAGTTTGCAGAGCTCCTTGGGCACTCGCAAAGCAGCCCGAGTTGGCACAGGTAGCAGCTTGTCCCTGGGCCGCATCTCGATATTCGTGGAAATCCAGCAGGCAGCCGGACCCGAAGGGCCGAAGTCCCACCTGGTCCTGCAAATGCTGCTGCCCAAGGAGACAAAACCCACCACCCCACGTTCCATGTCTCTGTTTGCAGAGATCCATGGGCACTCTCAAAGCAGCCCGAGTTGGCACGGGTGGCAGCTTGTCCCTGGGCGGCACCTTGATATTCGTGGAAATCCAGCAGGCAGACTGCCCCTAAGGAACAAGGCCCTTCCTGGTACTGACAAATGCTTAGGCCTGGGAACACAAAAGCCACCAGCCCACGTTCCTGGACTCAGTTTACAGAACTCTGTGGGCACTCTCAAGGCAGCCCGAGCTGGCACAGGCGGCCGCTTGTCCCTGGGCGGCATCTTGAGATTCGTGGAAATCCAGCAGGCAGCCTGCCAATGAGGAACAAAGCCCTACCTGGTACTGACAAAGGCTTCTGCCCGGGGAAACAAAACCCACCAGCCCACGTTCCTGGTCTCAGTTTGCAGAGATCCATGGGCACTCTCAAAGCAGCCCGAGTTGGTACGGGTGGCAGCTTGTCTCTGGGCGGCATCTTGATATTTGTGGAAATCCAGCAAGCAGCCTGCCCCTGAGGAACAAGGCCCTACTTGGTACTTACAAAGGCTTCTGCCTGGCAAAACAAAACCCACAATCCCACATTTCTGGTCTCAATCTGCAGAGATCGATGGGCACTCTCAAAGCAGCCCGAGTTGGCACAGGTGGCAGCTTGTCCCTGGACGGCATGTTGATATTCGTGGAAATCCAGCCGGCAGCCTGCCCCTGAGGAACAAGGCCCTACCTGGTACGGACAAAGCCTTCTGCTCGGTGAAACAAAACCCACCAGCCCACGTTCCTGGTCTCAGTCTGCCGAGCTCCATGGGCACTCTCAAAGTAGCCCGACTTGGCACTGGTGGCAGCTTGTCCCTGGGCGGCACCTTGATATTCGTGGAAATCCAGAAGACTGCCGGCCCACAAGTGCCGAGGGCCTACCTGTTCCTGCAAATGCTTCTTCCCGGGGAGACAAAACCCACCAGCCCACGTTCCTGGTCTCAGTTTCCAGAGCTCCATGGGCACTCACAAAGTAGCCCGAGTTGGCACAGGTGGCAGCTTGTCCCTGTGCGAAATCTTGATATTCGTGGAAACCCAGGAAGCAGCCAGTCCCGGAGGGCTGAGGGCCTACCTGGTAATGACAAAGGCTTCTGCCTAGGAAAACAAAACCCACAACCCCACGTTCCTGGTCTCAGTTTCCAGAGCTCCGTGGGAACTCTCAAAGCAGCACGAGTTGGCACGGGTGGCAGCTTGTCCCTGGGCGGCACCTTGATATTCGTGGAAATCCAGCAGACAGATGGCCACAAAAGCCCGATGGCCTACCAGGTACTGACAAAGGCTTCTGCCCAGGGAAACAAAACCCACCAGCCCACGTTCCTGGTCTCAGTTTACAGAGCTCTGTGGGCACTCTCAAAGTAGCCCGAGTTGGCACGGGTGGCAGTTTTTCCCTGGGCGGCATTTTGATATTCGTGGAAATCCAGCAAGCAGCCTCCCAATGAGGAAGAAGGCCCTACCTGGTAATGACAAAGGCTCATGCCTGGGAAAACAAAACCCACCAGCCCACGTTCCAGTTCACAGTTTGCAGAGCTCCATGGGCACTCTCAAAGCAGCCCAAACTCGCACGGGGGGCAGCTTGTCCCTGGGCAGCATCTTGATACTCGTGGAAATCCAGCAGGCAGCCTGCCGCTGAGGAACAAGGCCCTACCTGGTACTGACAAAGGCTTCTGCCCGGGGAAACAAAAGCCACCACCCCACGTTCCTGGTTTCAGTCTGCAGAGATCCATGGGCACTATCAAAGCAGCCCGAGTTGGCACGGGTAGCAGCTTGTCCCTGGGCGGCATCTTGATATTCGTGGAAATCCAGCAAGCAGCCTAACCATAAGGAACAGGGGCCTACCTAGTACGGACAAAGCCTTCTGCCTGGGGAAAAAATACCCAGCAGCCCACGTTCCTGGTCTCAGTTTGCAGAGATCCATGGGCACTCTCAAAGCAGCCCGAGTTGGCACAGGTGGCATCTTGTCCCTGGGCCGCATCTTGATATTCGTGGAAATCCAGCAGGCAGACGGACCCAAAGGGCCGAGGGCCTACCTGGTACTGCAAATGCTTCTGCCCAAGGAGACAAAACCCACCAGCCCACGTTCCTGGTCTCAGTTTGCAGAGATCCATGGGCACTCTCAAAGCAGCCTGAGTTGGCACGGGTGGCAGCTTGTCCCTGGGCGGCATCTTGATATTCGTGGAAATCCAGCAGGCAGTCGGCCCCGAAGGGGCGGGGGCCGACATGGTACACAGAAAGGCTTCTGCCCGGGGAAACAAAACCCACCAGCCCACGTTCCTGGTCTCAGTTTGCAGAGCTCCATGGGCACTCGCAAAGCAGCCCGAGTTGGCACATGTAGCAGCTTCTCCCTGGGCAGCATCTCGATATTCGTGGAAATCCAGTAGGCAGACTGCCCCGAATGGCCGAGGGCCTACCTGGTCCATCAAATGCTTCTGCCCAAGGAGACAAAACCCACCACCCCACATTCCTGGTCTCAGTTTGCAGAGATCCATAGGCACACTCAAAGTAGCCCGAGTTGGCACAGGTGGCAGCTTGTCCCTGGGCGGCACCTTGATCTTCGTGGAAATCCGGAAGGCTGCCGGCCCCGAAGGGCCGAGGGCCGAAATGATACAGAGAAAGGCTTCTGACTGGGTAAACAAAACCCACCAGCCCACGTTCCTGGTCTCAGTTTCCAGAGCTCCATGGGCACTCTCAAAGCAGCCCGAGTTGGCACAGGTGGCAGGTTGTCGCTGGGCGGCACCTTGATATTCGTGGAAATCCAGCAAGCGTCCGGACCATGAGAAACAAGGCCTTACCTGGTACTGACAAAGCCTTCTGCCCAGGGAAACAAAACCCACCAGCCCACATTCCTAGTCTCAGTTTACAGAGCTCCGTGGGAACTCTCAAAGCAGCTCGAGTTGGCACTCGTGGCAGCTTGTCCCTGGGCGGCATCTTCAGATTCGTGGAAATCCAGCATGCAGCCGGCCAAAAAAAAGGTCAAGGGCCTACCTGGTACTGACAAAAGCTTCGTCCTAGGGAAACAAAAGCCAGCAGCCCACATTCCTGGTCTCAGTCTGCAGAGATCCATGGGCACTCTCAAAGCAGCCCGAGTTGGTGCAGGTGGCAGCTTGCCCCTGGGCGGCACCTTGATATTCGTGGAAATCCAGGAGGCAGCAGGCCCCGAAGGGGAGAGGGCCGACATGGTACACAGAAAGGCTTCTGCCCAGGGAAACACAACACACCAGCCCACGTTCCTGGTCTCAGTTTGCAGAGCTCCATGGGCACTCGCAAAGCAGCCTAAATTGGCACAGGTAGCAGCTTGTCCCTGGGCCACATCTCGATATTCGTGGAAATCCAGGAGGCAGCTGGACCCAAAGGGCGGAGGGCCTACCTTATACTGCAAATGCTTCTGCCCAAGGAGACAAAACCCACCAGCCCACGTTCCTGGTCTCAGTTTCCAGAGCTCCATGGGCACTCACAATGTAGCCCGAGTCGGCACAGGTGGCAGTTTGTCCCTGGGCGGCATTTTGATATTCATGGAAATCCAGCAAGCAGCCTGCCAATGAGGAACAAGGGCCTACCTGGTAAAGACAAAGGCTTATGCCTGCGAAAACAAAACCCACCAGCCCACGTTCCAGTTCACAGTTTGCAGAGATCCATGGGCACTCTCAAAGCAGCCTGAGTTGGCACGGGTGGCAGCTTGTCCCTGGGCAGCATCTTGATATTCGTTGAAATCCAGCAGGCAGCCTGCCGCTGAGGAACAAGGCCCTACCTGGTACTGTCAAAGGCTTCTGCCCGGGGAAACAAAACACACCAGCCCACGTTCCTGGTCTCAGTTTGCAGAGCTCCATGGGCACTCTCAAAGCAGCCCGAGTTGGCACGGGTGGCAGCTTGTCCCTGGGCGGCACCTTGATATTCGTGGAAATCCAGCGGACAACCGGCCGCGATGGGCCGAGTGCCTACCTGGTACTGCAAATGCTTCTGCCCGGGGAGACAAAACCCACCACCCCACAATTCTGGTCTCAGTTTGCCGAGATCGATGGGCACTCTCAATGCAGCCCGAGTTGGCACAGGTAGCAGCTTGTCCCTGGGCAGCATCTTGATATTCGTGGAAATCCAGCAAGCAGCCTAACCATAAGGAACAGGGGACTACCTCGTACTGACAAAGGCTTCTGCCCGGGTAAAAAATACCCACCAGCCCACGTTCCTGGTCTCAGATTCCAGAGCTCTGTGGGCACTCTCAAAGCAGCCCAAGTTGGCACAGGTGGCAGATTGTCCCTGGTCCGCATCTTGATATTAGTGGAAATCCAGCAGGCAGACGGAACCAAAGGGCCGAGGGCCTACCTGGTACTGCAAATGCTTCTGCCCTGGGAAACGAAACCCACCAGCCCACGTTCCTGGTCTCAGTTTGCAGAGCTCCATGGGCACTCTCAAAGCAGCCCGAGTTGGCACGGGTGGCAGCTTGTCCCTGGGCGGCATCTTGATATTCGTGGAAATCCAGCCGGCAGCCTGCCCCTGAGGAACAAGGCCATACCTGGTAATGACAAAGGCTTCTGCCCGGGGAAACAAAACCCACCACCCCACGTTCCTGGTCTCAGTTTCCAGAGATCCATGGCCACTCTCAAAGCAGCCTGAGTTGGCACAGGTGGCTGCTCTTCCCTGGGCGGCATCTTGATATTCGTGGAAATCCAGCAAGCAGCCTAACCATAAGGAACAGGGGCCTTCCTAGTACAGACAAAGCCTTCTGCCCGGGGAAACAAACCCACCACCCCACGTTCCAGGTCTCAGTTTACAGAGCTCCATGGGCACTCTCAAAGCAGCCCGAGTTGGCACGGGTGGCAGCTTGTCCCTGGGTGGCATATTGATATTCGTAGAAATACAGCAGGCAGCCGGCCCCAGAGCACCAAGGCCCTACTTGGTACTGACAAAGGCTTCTGCCTAAAGAAAACAAAACCCACAATCCCACATTCCTGGTCTCAGTTTGCAGAGCTCCATGGGCACTCTCAAAGCAGCCCGAGTTGGCACAGGTGGCACCTTGTCCCTGGGCGGCATCTTGATATTCGTGGAAATCCAGCGGGCACCCTGCCGCTGAGGAACAAGGCCCTACCTGGTACTGACAAAGGCTTCTGCCCGGGGAAACAAAAGCCACCACCCCACCTTCCTGATTTCAGTCTGCAGAGATCCATGGCCACTCGCAAAGCAGCCCGAGTTGGCTAAGGTGGCAGCTTGTCCCTGGGCGGCACCTTGATATTCGTGGAAATCCAGCGGACAACCAGCCGCGATGGGCCGAGTGCCTACCTGGTACTGCAAATGCTTCTGCCCGGGGAGACAAAACCCACCAGCCCACAATTCTGGTCTCAGTCTGCAGAGATCGATGGGCACTCTCAAAGCAGCCCGAGTTGGCACAGGTAGCAGCTTGTCCCTGGGCGGCATCTTGATATTCGTGGAAATCCAGCAAGCAGCCTAACCATAAGGAACAGGGGCCTACCTAGTACTGACAAAGGCTTCTGTCCCTGGGCGGCACCTTGATATTCATGGAGATCCAGCAGGCAGCCGGCCCCGAAGGGCCGAGGGCAGACATGGTACAAGGAAAGTTTTCTACCCCGGGAAACAAAACCCACCAGCCCACGTTCCTGGTCTCAGTTTGCAGAGCTCCATGGGCACTCTCAAAGCAGCCCGAGTTGGCACAGGTGGCAGCTTGTCCCTGGGCGGCATCTTGATATTCGTGGACATCCAGCCGGCAGCCTGCCCCAGCGGAACAAGGCCCTACCTGGTAATGACAAAGTCTTCTTCCTGGGAAAACAAAACCCACCAGCCCACGTTCCTGTTCTCAGTTTGCAGAGCTCCATGGGCACTCTCAAAGCAGCCCGAGTTGGCACAGGTGGCAGCTCGTCCCTGTGCGGCATCTTGATATTCGTGGAAATCCAGCAAGCAGCCTGCCCCTGAGGAACAAAACCCTACCTGGCAATGACAAAAGCTTCTGCCTGGGAAAACAAAACCCACCACCCCACGTTCCTGGTCTCAGTTTTCAGAGCTCCATGGGCACTCTCAAAGCAGCCCGAGTTGGCACAGGTGGCAGCTTGTCCCTGGGCAGCATCTTGATATTCGTGGAAATCCTGCGACAATCAGCCGCGATGGGCCGAGTGCCTACCTGGTACTGCAAATGTTTCTGCCCCGGGGTACTAAACCCACCACCCCACATTTCTGGTCTCAATCTGCAGAGATCCATGGGCACTCTCAAAGCAGCCCGAGTTGGCACAGGTGGCAGCTTGTCCCTGGGCAGCATATTGATATTCGTGGAAATCCCGCGATAATCAGCCGCGATGGGCCGAGTGCCTACCTGGTACTGCAAATGTTTCTGCCCCGGGGTACTAAACCCACCACCCCACATTTCTGGTCTCAATCTGCAGAGATCGATGGGCACTCTCAAAGCAGCCCGAGTTGGCACAGGTGGCAGCTTGTCCCCGGGCGGCATCTTGATATTCGTGGAAATCCAGCAGGCAGCCTAACTATAAGGAACAGGGGCCTACCTGGTACTGACAAAGGCTTCTGCCCGGGGAAACAAAAGCCACCAGCCCACGTTCCTGGTCTCAGTTTGCAGAGATCCATGGGCACTCTCAAAGCAGACCAAGTTGGTACGAGTGGCAGTTTGCCCCTGGGCGGCACCTTGATATTCGTGGAAGTCCAGCAAGAAGCCAGCCCCGAAGGGCCGAGGGCCGACATGGTACAGAGAAAGGCTTCTTCCCCGGGAAACAAAACCCACCACCCCACCTTCCTGGTCTCAGTCTGCAGAGCTCCATGGGAACTCTCAAAGTAGCCCGAGTTGGCACAGGTGGCAGCTTGTCCCTGGGCGGCACCTTGATATTCATGGAGATCCAGCAGGCAGCCGGCCCCGAAGGGCCGAGGCCCCACATGGTACAGGGAAAGGTTTCTACCCCGGGAAACAAAACCCACCAGCCCACGTTCCTGGTCTCAGTTTGCAGAGCTCCATGGGCACTCTCAAAGCAGCCCGAGTTGGCACGGGTGGCAGCTTGTCCCTGGGCGGCATCTTCAGATTCGTGGAAATCGAGCATGCAGCCGGCCACAAAAGGCAGAGGTCCTACCTGGTACGGACAAAGGCTTCGTCCTAGGGAAACAAAAGCCACCACCCCACGTTCCTGGTCTCAGTTTCCAGAGCTCCATGGGCACTCTCAAAGCAGCCCAAGTTGGCACAGGTGGCAGATTGTCCCTGGGCGGCATCTTCAGATTCGTGGAAACCCAGCTGACAAAGGGCCGCGATTGGCCGAGGGCCTACCTGGTGCTGCAAATGATTCTGCCCGGGGAAACAAAATCCACCAGCCCACGTTCCTGGTCTCAGTTTCCAGAGCTCCATGGGCACTATCAAAGCAGCCCGAGTTGGCATGTGTGGTAGCTTGTCCCTGGGCGGCATCTTCAGATTCATGGAAATCCAGCCGGCAGCCTGCCCCTGAGGAACAAGGCCCTACCTGGTACTGACAAAGGCTTATGCCCGGGGAAAAAACAGCCACCAGCCCACATTCCTGGTCTCAGTCTGCAGAGCTCCATGGGCACTCTCAACGAAGCCCGCGTCGGCACAGGTGGCAGCTTGTCCCTGCGTCGCATCTTTATATTCGTGGAAATCCAGCAGACAGATGGCCACAAAAGGCCGAGGGCCGACATCCTACAGAGAATGGCTTCTGCCCGGGGAAACAAAACCCACCAGCCCACGTTCCTGGTATCAGTTTGCAGAGCTCCTTGGGCACTCGCAAAGCAGCCCGAGTTGGCACAGGTAGCAGCTTGTCCCTGGGCCGCATCTCGAAATTCGTGGAAATCCAGCAGGCAGCCGGACCCGAAGGGCCGAAGTCCCACCTGGTCATGCAAATGCTGCTGCCCAAGGAGACAAAACCCACCACCCCACGTTCCATGTCTCTGTTTGCAGAGATCCATGGGCACTCTCAAAGCAGCCCGAGTTGGCAGAGGTGGCAGGTTGTCCCTGGGCGGCACCTTGATATTCGTGGAAATCCAGCAGGCAGACTGCCCCTAAGGAACAAGGCCCTTCCTGGTACTGACAAATGCTTAGGCCTGGGAACACAAAACCCACCAGCCCACGTTCCTGGACTCAGTTTACAGAACTCTGTGGGCACTCTCAAGGCAGCCCGAGCTGGCACAGGCGGCCGCTTGTCCCTGGGCGGCATCTTGAGATTCGTGGAAATCCAGCAGGCAGCCTGCCAATGAGGAACAAAGCCCTACCTGGTACTGACAAAGGCTTCTGCCCGGGGAAACAAAACCCACAAGCCCACGTTCCTGGTCTCAGTTTGCAGAGATCCATGGGCACTCTCAAAGCAGCCCGAGTTGGTACGGGTGGCAGCTTGTCTCTGGGCGGCATCTTGATATTTGTGGAAATCCAGCAAGCAGCCTGCCCCTGAGGAACAAGGCCCTACTTGGTACTTACAAAGGCTTCTGCCTGGCAAAACAAAACCCACAATCCCACATTTCTGGTCTCAATCTGCAGAGATCGATGGGCACTCTCAAAGCAGCCCGAGTTGGCACAGGTGGCAGCTTGTCCCTGGACGGCATGTTGATATTCGTGGAAATCCAGCCGGCAGCCTGCCCCTGAGGAACAAGGCCCTACCTGGTACGGACAAAGGCTTCTGCTCGGTGAAACAAAACCCACCAGCCCACGTTCCTGGTTTCAGTCTGCAGAGCTCCATGGGCACTCTCAAAGTAGCCCGACTTGGCACTGGTGGCAGCTTGTCCCTGGGCGGCACCTTGATATTCGTGGAAATCCAGAAGGCTGCCGGCCCACAAGTGCCGAGGGCCTACCTGTTCCTGCAAATGCTTCTTCCCGGGGAGACAAAACCCACCAGCCCACGTTCCTGGTCTCAGTTTCCAGAGCTCCATGGGCACTCACAAAGTAGCCCGAGTTGGCACAGGTGGCAGCTTGTCCCTGGGCGAAATCTTGATATTCGTGGAAACCCAGGAAGCAGCCAGTCCCGGAGGGCTGAGGGCCTACCTGGTAATGACAAAGGCTTCTGCCTGGGAAAACAAAACCCACAACCCCACGTTCCTGGTCTCAGTTTCCAGAGCTCCGTGGGAACTCTCAAAGCAGCACGAGTTGGCACGGGTGGCAGCTTGTCCCTGGGCGGCACCTTGATATTCGTGGAAATCCAGCAGACAGATGGCCACAAAAGCCCGATGGCCTACCAGGTACTGACAAAGGCTTCTGCCCAGGGAAACAAAACCCACCAGCCCACGTTCCTGGTCTCAGTTTACAGAGCTCTGTGGGCACTCTCAAAGTAGCCCGAGTTGGCACGGGTGGCAGTTTTTCCCTGGGCGGCATTTTGATATTCGTGGAAATCCAGCAAGCAGCCTCCCAATGAGGAAGAAGGCCCTACCTGGTAATGACAAAGGCTCATGCCTGGGAAAACAAAACCCACCAGCCCACGTTCCAGTTCACAGTTTGCAGAGCTCCATGGGCACTCTCAAAGCAGCCCAAACTCGCACGGGGGGCAGCTTGTCCCTGGGCAGCATCTTGATATTCGTGGAAATCCAGCAGGCAGCCTGCCGCTGAGGAACAAGGCCCTACCTGGTACTGACAAAGGCTTCTGCCCGGGGAAACAAAAGCCACCACCCCACGTTCCTGGTTTCAGTCTGCAGAGATCCATGGGCACTATCAAAGCAGCCCGAGTTGGCACGGGTAGCAGCTTGTCCCTGGGCGGCATCTTGATATTCGTGGAAATCCAGCAAGCAGCCTAACCATAAGGAACAGGGGCCTACCTAGTACTGCCAAAGCCTTCTGCCCGGGGAAAAAATACCCAGCAGCCCACGTTCCTGGTCTCAGTTTGCAGAGATCCATGGGCACTCTCAAAGCAGCCCGAGTTGGCACAGGTGGCATCTTGTCCCTGGGCCGCATCTTGATATTCGTGGAAATCCAGCAGGCAGACGGACCCAAAGGGCCGAGGGCCTACCTGGTACTGCAAATGCTTCTGCCCAAGGAGACAAAACCCACCAGCCCACGTTCCTGGTCTCAGTTTGCAGAGATCCATGGGCACTCTCAAAGCAGCCTGAGTTGGCACGGGTGGCAGCTTGTCCCTGGGCGGCATCTTGATATTCGTGGAAATCCAGCAGGCAGTCGGCCCCGAAGGGGCGGGGGCCGACATGGTACACAGAAAGGCTTCTGCCCGGGGAAACAAAACCCACCAGCCCACGTTCCTGGTCTCAGTTTGCAGAGCTCCATGGGCACTCGCAAAGCAGCCCGAGTTGGCACATGTAGCAGCTTCTCCCTGGGCAGCATCTCGATATTCGTGGAAATCCAGTAGGCAGACTGCCCCGAAGTGCCGAGGGCCTACCTGGTCCTTCAAATGCTTCTGCCCAAGGAGACAAAACCCACCACCCCACATTCCTGGTCTCAGTTTGCAGAGATCCATAGGCACACTCAAAGTAGCCCGAGTTGGCACAGGTGGCAGCTTGTCCCTGGGCGGCACCTTGATATTCGTGGAAATCCGGAAGGCTGCCGGCCCCGAAGGGCCGAGGGCCGAAATGATACAGAGAAAGGCTTCTGACTGGGTAAACAAAACCCACCAGCCCACGTTCCTGGTCTCAGTTTCCAGAGCTCCATGGGCACTCTCAAAGCAGCCCGAGTTGGCACAGGTGGCAGGTTGTCGCTGGGCGGCACCTTGATATTCGTGGAAATCCAGCAAGCGTCCGGACCATGAGAAACAAGGCCTTACCTGGTACTGACAAAGCCTTCTGCCCAGGGAAACAAAACCCACCAGCCCACATTCCTAGTCTCAGTTTACAGAGCTCCGTGGGAACTCTCAAAGCAGCCCGAGTTGGCACTCGTGGCAGCTTGTCCCTGGGCGGCATCTTCCGATTCGTGGAAATCCAGCATGCAGCCGGCCAAAAAAAAGGTCAAGGGCCTACCTGGTACTGACAAAAGCTTCGTCCTAGGGAAACAAAACCCACCAGCCCACATTCCTGGTCTCAGTCTGCAGAGATCCATGGGCACTCTCAAAGCAGCCCGAGTTGGTGTAGGTGGCAGCTTGCCCCTGGGCGGCACCTTGATATTCGTGGAAATCCAGGAGGCAGCAGGCCCCGAAGGGGAGAGGGCCGACATGGTACACAGAAAGGCTTCTGCCCAGGGAAACACAACACACCAGCCCACGTTCCTGGTCTCAGTTTGCAGAGCTCCATGGGCACTCGCAAAGCAGCCTAAATTGGCACAGGTAGCAGCTTGTCCCTGGGCCACATCTCGATATTCGTGGAAATCCAGGAGGCAGCTGGACCCAAAGAGCGGAGGGCCTACCTTATACTGCAAATGCTTCTGCCCAAGGAGACAAAACCCACCAGCCCACGTTCCTGGTCTCAGTTTCCAGAGCTCCATGGGCACTCACAATGTAGCCCGAGTCGGCACAGGTGGCAGTTTGTCCCTGGGCGGCATTTTGATATTCATGGAAATCCAGCAAGCAGCCTGCCAATGAGGAACAAGGGCCTACCTGGTAAAGACAAAGGCTTATGCCTGCGAAAACAAAACCCACCAGCCCACGTTCCAGTTCACAGTTTGCAGAGCTCCATGGGCACTCTCAAAGCAGCCTGAGTTGGCACGGGTGGCAGCTTGTCCCTGGGCAGCATCTTGATATTCGTTGAAATCCAGCAGGCAGCCTGCCGCTGAGGAACAAGGCCCTACCTGGTACTGACAAAGGCTTCTGCCCGGGGAAACAAAACACACCAGCCCACGTTCCTGGTCTCAGTTTGCAGAGCTCCATGGGCACTCTCAAAGCAGCCCGAGTTGGCACGGGTGGCAGCTTGTCCCTGGGCGGCACCTTGATATTCGTGGAAATCCAGCGGACAACCGGCCGCGATGGGCCGAGTGCCTACCTGGTACTGCAAATGCTTCTGCCCGGGGAGACAAAACCCACCACCCCACAATTCTGGTCGCAGTCTGCCGAGATCGATGGGCACTCTCAAAGCAGCCCGAGTTGGCACAGGTAGCAGCTTGTCCCTGGGCGGCATCTTGATATTCGTGGAAATCCAGCAAGCAGCCTAACCATAAGGAAAAGGGGACTACCTCGTACTGACAAAGGCTTCTGCCCGGGTAAAAAATACCCACCAGCCCACGTTCCTGGTCTCAGATTCCAGAGCTCTGTGGGCACTCTCAAAGCAGCCCAAGTTGGCACAGGTGGCAGATTGTCCCTGGTCCGCATCTTGATATTCGTGGAAATCCAGCAGGCAGACGGAACCAAAGGGCCGAGGGCCTACCTGGTACTGCAAATGCTTCTGCCTAAAGAAAACAAAACCCACAATCCCACATTCCTGGTCTCAGTTTGCAGAGCTCCATGGGCACTCTCAAAGCAGCCCGAGTTGGCACAGGTGGCACCTTGTCCCTGGGCAGCATCTTCATATTCGTGGAAATCCAGCGGGCAGCCTGCCGCTGAGGAACAAGGCCCTACCTGGTACTGACAAAGCCTTCTGCCCGGGGAAACAAAAGCCACCACCCCACGTTCCTGGTTTCAGTCTGCAGAGATCCATGGCCACTCGCAAAGCAGCCCGAGTTGGCACAGGTGGCAGCTTGTCCCTGGGCGGCATGTTGATATTCGTGGAAATCCAGCCGGCAGCCTGCCCCTGCGGAACAAGGCCCTACCTGGTACAGACAAAGGCTTCTGCCTGGGGAAACAAAAGCCACCACCCCACGTTCCTGGTCTCAGTTTCCAGAGCTCCATGGGCAGTCTCAAACCTGCCCAAGTTGGCACAGGTGGCAGATTGTCCCTGGGCGGCATCTTGATATTCGTGGAAATACAGCAGACAAAGGGCCGCGATGGGCCGAGGGCCTACCTGGTGCTGCAAATGATTCTGCCCGGGGAAACAAAATCCACCACCCCACGTTCCTGGTCTCAGTTTACAGAGATCCATGGGCACTCTCAAAGAAGTCCGAGTTGGCACAGGTGGCAGCTTGTCCCTGGGCGGCATCTTGATATTCGTGGAAATCCAGCAAGCAGCCTAACCATAAGGAAGAGGGGCCTACCTAGTACTGACAAAGTCTTCTGCCTGGGAAAACAAAACCCACAACCCCACGTTCCTGGTCTCACTTTCCAGAGCTCCATGGGCACTATCAAAGCAGCCCGAGTTGGCACGTGTGGTAGCTTGTCCCTGGGCGGCATCTTCAGATTCATGGAAATCCAGCCGGCAGCCTCCCCCTGAGGAACAAGGCCCTACCTGGTACTGACAAAGGCTTATGCCCGGGGAAACAAAAGCCACCAGCCCACATTCCTGGTCTCAGTCTGCAGAGCTCCATGGGCACTCTCAAAGAAGCCCGAGTTGGCACGGGTGGCAGCTTGTCCCTGGGCGGCACCTTGATCTTCATGGAAATCCAGCATGCAGCGGGCCCCGAAGGGCCGAGGGCCGACATGGTACAGAGAAAGGCTTCTTCCCCGGGAAACAAAACCCACAAACCCACGGTCCTGGTCAGTTTCCAGAGCTCCATGGGCACTATCAACGAAGCCCGCGTCGGAACAGGTGGCAGCTTGTCCCTGCGTCGCATCTTTATATTCGTGGAAATCCAGCAGACAGATGGCCACAAAAGGCCGAGAGCCGACATCCTACAGAGAATGGCTTCTGCCCGGGGAAACAAAAGCCACCAGCCCACGTTCCTGGTATCAGTTTGCAGAGCTCCTTGGGCACTCGCAAAGCAGCCCGAGTTGGCACAGGTAGCAGCTTGTCCCTGGGCCGCATCTCTATATTCGTGGAAATCAAGCAGGCAGCCGGACCCGAAGGGCCGAAGTCCCACCTGGTCCTGCAAATGCTGCTGCCCAAGGAGACAAAACCCACCACCCCACGTTCCATGTCTCTGTTTGCAGAGATCCATGGGCACTCTCAAAGCAGCCCGAGTTGGCAGAGGTGGCAGGTTGTCACTGGGCGGCACCTTGATATTCGTGGAAATCCAGCAGGCAGACTGCCCCTAAGGAACAAGGCCCTTCCTGGTACTGACAAATGCTTAGGCCTGGGAACACAAAACCCACCAGCCCACGTTCCTGGACTCAGTTTACAGAACTCTGTGGGCACTCTCAAAGTAGCCCGAGCTGGCACAGGCGGCCGCTTGTCCCTGGGCGGCATCTTGATATTCGTGGAAAGCCAGCAGGCAGCCTGCCCCTGAGGAACAAAGCCCTACCTGGTACTGACAAAGGCTTCTGCCCGGGGAAACAAAAGCCACCACCCCACGTTCCTGGTCTCAGTTTGCAGAGCTCCATGGGCACTCTCAAAGCAGCCCGAGTTGGTACGGGTGGCAGCTTGTCCCTGGGCGGCATCTTGATATTTGTGGAAATCCAGCAAGCAGCCTGCCCCTGAGGAACAAGGCCCTACTTGGTACTTACAAAGGCTTCTGCCTGGCAAAACAAAACCCACAATCCCACATTTCTAGTCTCAATCTGCAGAGATCGATGGGCACTCTCAAAGCAGCCCGAGTTGGCACAGGTGGCAGCTTGTCCCTGGACGGCATGTTGATATTCGTGGAAATCCAGCCGGCAGCCTGCCCCTGAGGAACAAGGCCCTACCTGGTACTGACAAAGGCTTCTGCCTGGGAAAACAAAACCCACAACCCCACGTTCCTGGTCTCAGTTTCCAGAGCTCCGTGGGAACTCTCAAGGCAGCCCGAGTTGGCACGGGTGGCAGCTTGTCCCTGGGCGGCACCTTGATATTCGTGGAAATCCAGCAGACAGATGGCCACAAAAGCCCGATGGCCTACCAGGTACTGACAAAGGCTTCTGCCCAGGGAAACAAAACCCACCAGCCCACGTTCCTGGTCTCAGTTTACAGAGCTCTGTGGGCACTCTCAAAGTAGCCCGAGTTGGCACGGGTGGCAGTTTTTCCCTGGGCGGCATTTTGATATTCGTGGAAATCCAGCAAGCAGCCTCCCAATGAGGAACAAGGGCCTACCTGGTAATGACAAAGGCTCATGCCTTGGAAAACAAAACCCACCAGCCCACGTTCCAGTTCACAGTTTGCAGAGCTCCATGGGCACTCTCAAAGCAGCCCAAACTCGCACGGGGGGCAGCTTGTCCCTGGGCAGCATCTTGATACTCGTGGAAATCCAGCAGGCAGCCTGCCGCTGAGGAACAAGGCCCTACCTGGTACTGACAAAGGCTTCTGCCCGGGGAAACAAAACCCACCAGCCCACGTTCCTGGTTTCAGTCTGCAGAGATCCATGGGCACTCTCAAAGCAGCCCGAGTTGGCACGGGTAGCAGCTTGTCCCTGGGCGGCACCTTGATATTCGTGGAAATCCAGCGGACAACCGGCCGCGATGGGCCGAGTGCCTACCTGGTACTGCAAATGCTTCTGCCCGGGGAGACAAAACCCACCAGCCCAAAATTCTGGTCTCAGTCTGCAGAGATCGATGGGCACTCTCAAAGCAGCCCGAGTTGGCACAGGTAGCAGCTTGTCCCTGGGCGGCATCTTGATATTCGTGGAAATCCAGCAAGCAGCCTAACCATAAGGAACAGGGGCCTACCTAGTACAGACAAAGCCTTCTGCCCGGGGAAAAAATACCCACCAGCCCACGTTCCTGGTCTCAGATTCCAGAGCTCTGTGGGCACTCTCAAAGCAGCCCGAGTTGGCACAGGTGGCATCTTGTCCCTGGGCGGCATCTTGATATTCGTGGAAATCCAGCAGGCAGACGGACCCAAAGGGCCGAGGGCCTACCTGGTACTGCAAATGCTTCTGCCCAAGGAGACAAAACCCACCAGCCCACGTTCCTGGTCTCAGTTTGCAGAGATCCATGGGCACTCTCAAAGCAGCCTGAGTTGGCACGGGTGGCAGCTTGTCCCTGGGCGGCACCTTGATATTCGTGGAAATCCAGCAGGCAGTCGGCCCCGAAGGGGCGGGGGCCGACATGGTACACAGAAAGGCTTCTGCCCGGGGAAACAAAACCCACCAGCCCACGTTCCTGGTCTCAGTTTGCAGAGCTCCATGGGCACACTCAAAGCAGCCCGAGTTGGCACTTGTAGCAGCTTCTCCCTGGGCAGCATCTCGATATTCGTGGAAATCCAGTAGGCAGACTGCCCCGAAGGGCCGAGGGCCTACCTGGTCCTGCAAATGCTTCTGCCCAAGGAGACAAAACCCACCACCCCACATTCCTGGTCTCAGTTTGCAGAGATCCATAGGCACACTCAAAGTAGCCCGAGTTGGCACAGGTGGCAGCTTGTCCCTGGGCGGCACCTTGATCTTCGTGGAAATCCGGAAGGCTGCCGGCCCCGAAGGGCCGAGGGCCGAAATGATACAGAGAAAGGCTTCTGACTGGGTAAACAAAACCCACCAGCCCACGTTCCTGGTCTCAGTTTCCAGAGCTCCATGGGCACTCTCAAAGCAGCCCGAGTTGGCACAGGTGGCAGGTTGTCGCTGGGCGGCACCTTGATATTCGTGGAAATCCAGCAAGCGTCCGGACCATGAGAAACAAGGCCTTACCTGGTACTGACAAAGCCTTCTGCCCAGGGAAACAAAACCCACCAGCCCACATTCCTAGTCTCAGTTTACAGAGCTCCGTGGGAACTCTCAAAGCAGCCCGAGTTGGCACTCGTGGCAGCCTGTCCCTGGGCGGCATCTTCAGATTCGTGGAAATCCAGCATGCAGCCGGCCAAAAAAAAGGTCAAGGGCCTACCTGGTACTGACAAAAGCTTCGTCCTAGGGAAACAAAAGCCACCAGCCCACATTCCTGGTCTCAGTCTGCAGAGATCCATGGGCACTCTCAAAGCAGCCCGAGTTGGTGCAGGTGGCAGCTTGTCCCTGGGCGGCACCTTGATATTCGTGGAAATCCAGGAGGCAGCAGGCCCCTAAGGGCCGAGGGCCGACATGGTACAGAGAAAGGCTTCTGCCCCGGGAAACACAACCCACCAGCCCACGGTCCTGGTCAGTTTCCAGAGCTCCATGGGCACTCTCAACGTAGCCGGAGTCGGCACAGGTGGCAGCTTGTCCCTGCGTCGCATCTTTATATTCGTGGAAATCCAGCAGACAGATGGCCACAAAAGGCCGAGGGCCGACATCCTACAGAGAAAGGCTTCTGCCCGGGGAAACAAAACCCACCAGCCCACGTTCCTGGTCTCAGTTTGCAGAGCTCCTTGGGCACTCGCAAAGCAGCCCGAGTTGGCACAGGTAGCAGCTTGTCCCTGGGCCGCATCTCGATATTCGTGGAAATCCAGCAGGCAGCCGGACCCGAAGGAACAAGGCCCTTCCTGGTACTGACAAATGCTTAGGCCTGGGAACACAAAACCAACCAGCCCACATTCCTGGACTCAACTTACAGAACCCTGTGGGCACTCTCAAGGCAGCCCGAGCTGGCACAGGTGGCCGCTTGTCCCTGGGCGGCATCTTGAGATTCGTGGAAATTCAGCAGGCAGCCTGCCAATGAGGAACAAAGCCCTACCTGGTACTGACAAAGGCTTCTGCCCGGGGAAACAAAACCCACCAGCCCACGTTCCTGGTCTCAGTTTACAGAGATCCATGGGCACTCTCAAAGCAGCCCGAGTTGGTACGGGTGGCAGCTTGTCCCTGGGCGGCATCTTGATATTTGTGGAAATCCAGCAAGCAGCCTGCCCCTGAGGAACAAGGCCCTACTTGGTACTTACAAAGGCTTCTGCCTGGCAAAACAAAACCCACAATCCCACATTCCTGGTCTCAGTTTGCAGAGCTCCATGGGCACTCTCAAAGCAGCCCGAGTTGGCAAAGGTGGCAGCTTGTCCCTGGGCGGCATCTTGATATTCGTGGAAATCCAGCGGACAAACATCCGCAATGGGCCGAGGGCCTACCAGGTACTGCAAATACTTCTGCCGGGGGAAACAAAACCCACCAGCCCACATTTCTGGTCTCAATCTGCAGAGATCGATGGGCACTCTCAAAGCAGCCTGAGTTGGCACAGGTGGCAGCTTGTCCCCGGGCGGCATGTTGATATTCGTGGAAATCCAGCCGGCAGCCTGCCCCTGAGGAACAAGGCCCTACCTGGTACGGACAAAGGCTTCTGCTCGGTGAAAAAAAACCCACCAGCCCACGTTCCTGGTCTCAGTTTGCAGAGCTCCATGGGCACTCTCAAAGTAGCCCGACTTGGCACTGGTGGCAGCTTGTCCCTGGGCGGCACCTTGATCTTCGTGGAAATCCAGAAGGCTGCCGGCCCACAAGGGCCGAGGGCCAACCTCATCCTGCAAATGCTTCTTCCCGGAAAAACAAAACCCACCAGCCCACGTTCCTGTTCTCAGTTTCCAGAGATCCATGGGCACTCTCAAAGCAGCCCGAGTTGGCACAGGTGGCAGCTTGTCCCTGGGCGGCATTTTGATATTCGTGGAAATCCAGCAAGCAGCCTGCCAATGAGGAACAAGGCCCTACCTGGTACTGACAAAGGCTTCTGCCTGGGAAAACAAAACCCACAACCCCACGTTCCTGGTCTCAGTTTCCAGAGCTCCGTGGGAACTCTCAAAGCAGCCCGAGTTGGCACGGGTGGCAGCATGTCCCTGGGCGGCACCTTGATATTCGTGGAAAACCAGCAGACAGATGGCCACAAAAGCCCGATGGCCTACCAGGTACTGACAAAGGCTTCTGCCCAGGGAAACAAAACCCACCAGCCCACGTTCCTGGTCTCAGTTTGCAGAGCTCTGTGGGCACTCTCAAAGTAGCCCGAGTTGGCACGGGTGGCAGTTTTTCCCTGGGCGGCATTTTGATATTCGTGGAAATCCAGCAAGCAGCCTCCCAATGAGGAACAAGGGCCTACCTGGTAATGACAAAGGCTCATGCCTGGGAAAACAAAACCCACCAGCCCACGTTCCAGTTCACAGTTTGCAGAGATCCATGGGCACTCTCAAAGCAGCCCGAGTATGCACGGGTGGCAGCTTGTCCCTGGGCAGCATCTTGATACTCGTGGAAATCCAGCAGGCAGCCTGCCCCTGAGGAACAAGGCCCTACCTGGTACTGACAAAGGCTTCTGCCCGGGGAAACAAAAACCACCACCCCACGTTCCTGGTTTCAGTCTGCAGAGATCCATGGGCACTCTCAAAGCAGCCCGAGTTGGCACGGGTGGCAGCTTGACCCTGGGCGGCACCTTGATATTCGTGGAAATCCAGCAAGCAGCCTAACCATAAGGAACAGGGGCCTACCTAGTACTGACAAAGGCTTCTGCCCGGGGAAAAAATACCCAGCAGCCCACGTTCCTGGTCTCAGATTCCAGAGCTCTGTGGGCAGTCTCAAAGCAGCCCGAGTTGGCACAGGTGGCATCTTGTCCCTGGGCCGCATCTTGATATTCGTGGAAATCCAGCAGGCAGACGGACCCAAAGGGCCGAGGGCCTACCTGGTACTGCAAATGCTTCTGCCCAAGGAGACAAAACCCACCAGCCCACGTTCCTGGTCTCAGTTTGCAGAGATCCATGGGCACTCTCAAAGCAGCCTGAGTTGGCACGGGTGGCAGCTTGTCCCTGGGCGGCATCTTGATATTCGTGGAAATCCAGCAGGCAGTCGGCCCCGAAGGGGCGGGGGCCGACATGGTACACAGAAAGGCTTCTGCCCGGGGAAACAAAACCCACCACCCCACGTTCCTGGTCTCAGTTTGCAGAGCTCCATGGGCACTCTCAAAGCAGCCCGAGTTGGCACATGTAGCAGCTTCTCCATGGGCAGCATCTCGATATTCGTGGAAATCCAGTAGGCAGACTGCCCCGAAGGGCCGAGGGCCTACCTGGTCCTGCAAATGCTTCTGCCCAAGGAGACAAAACCCACCACCCCACATTCCTGGTCTCAGTTTGCAGAGATCCATAGGCACACTCAAAGTAGCCCGAGTTGGCACAGGTGGCAGCTTGTCCCTGGGAGGCACCTTGATCTTCGTGGAAATCCGGAAGGCTGCTGGCCCCGAAGGGCCGAGGGCCGAAATGATACAGAGAAAGGCTTCTGACTGGGTAAACAAAACCCACCAGCCCACGTTCCTGGTCTCAGTTTGCAGAGCTCCATGGGCACTCTCAAAGCAGCCCGAGTTGGCACAGGTGGCAGCTTGTCCCTGGGCGGCACCTTGATATTCGTGGAAATCCAGCAAGCGTCCGGACCATGAGAAACAAGGCCTTACCTGGTACTGACAAAGCCTTCAGCCCAGGGAAACAAAACCCACCAGCCCACATTCCTAGTCTCAGTTTACAGAGCTCAGTGGGAACTCTCAAAGCAGCCCGAGTTGGCACTCGTGGCAGCTTGTCCCTGGGCGGCATCTTCAGATTCGTGGAAATCCAGCATGCAGCCGGCCAAAAAAAAGGTCAAGGGCCTACCTGGTACTGACAAAAGCTTCGTCCTAGGGAAACAAAAGCCACCAGCCCACATTCCTGGTCTCAGTCTGCAGAGATCCATGGGCACTCTCAAAGCAGCCCGAGTTGGTGCAGGTGGCAGCTTGTCCCTGGGCGGCACCTTGATATTCGTGGAAATCCAGGAGGCAGCAGGCCCCGAAGGGGAGAGGGCCGACATGGTACACAGAAAGGCTTCTGCCCAGGGAAACACAACACACCAGCCCACGTTCCTGGTATCAGTTTGCAGAGCTCCATGGGCACTCGCAATGCAGCCCAAATTGGCACAGGTAGCAGCTTGTCCCTGGGCCACATCTCGATATTCGTGGAAATCCAGGAGGCAGCTGGACCCAAAGGGCGGAGGGCCTACCTTATACTGCAAATGCTTCTGCCCAAGGAGACAAAACCCACCAGCCCACGTTCCTGGTCTCAGTTTCCAGAGCTCCATGGGCACTCACAATGTAGCCCGAGTCGGCACAGGTGGCAGTTTGTCCCTGGGCGGCATTTTGATATTCATGGAAATCCAGCAAGCAGCCTGCCAATGAGGAACAAGGGCCTACCTGGTACTGACAAAGGCTTCTGCCCGGGGAAACAAAACCCACCAGCCCACGTTCCTGGTCTCAGTTTCCAGAGCTCCATGGGCACTCTCAAAGCAGCCCGAGTTGGCACAGGTGGCAGCTTGTCCCTGGGTGGCATATTGATATTCGTAGAAATACAGCAGGCAGCCGGCCCCAGAGCACCAAGGCCCTACTTGGTACTGACAAAGGCTTCTGCCTAAAGAAAACAAAACCCACAATCCCACATTCCTGGTCTCAGTTTGCAGAGCTCCATGGGCACTCTCAAAGCAGCCCGAGTTCGCACAGGTGGCAGTTTGTCCCTGGGCGGCATCTTCAGATTCGTGGAAATCCAGCGGGCAGCGTGCCGCTGAGGAACAAGGTCCTACCTGGTACTGACAAAGGCTTCTGCCCGGGGAAACAAAAGCCACCACCCCACGTTCCTGGTTTCAGTCTGCAGAGATCCATGGCCACTCTCAAAGCAGCCCGAGTTGGCTACGGGTGGCAGCTTGTCCCTGGGCGGCACCTTGATATTCGTGGAAATCCAGCGGACCACCGGCCGCGATGGGCCGAGTGCCTATCTGGTACTGCAAATGCTTCTGCCCCAGGAGACAAAACCCACCAGCCCACAATTCTGGTCTCAGTCTGCAGAGATCCATGGGCACTCTCAAAGCAGCCCGAGTTGGCACAGGTAGCAGCTTGTCCCTGGGCGGCATCTTGATATTCATGGAAATCCAGCAAGCAGCCTAACCATAAGGAACAGGGGCCTACCTAGTACTGACAAAGGCTTCTGTCCCTGGGCGGCACCTTGATATTCATGGAGATCCAGCAGGCAGCCGGCCCCGAAGGGCCGAGGCCCGACATGGTACAAGGAAAGTTTTCTACCCCGGGAAACAAAACCCACCAGCCCACGTTCCTGGTCTCAGTTTGCAGAGCTCCATGGGCACTCTCAAAGCAGCCCGAGTTGGCACAGGTGGCAGCTTGTCCCTGGGCGGCATCTTGATATTCGTGGAAATCCAGCCGGCAGCCTGCCCCTGCGGAACAAGGCCCTATCTGGTACAGACAAAGGCTTCTGCCTGGGGAAACAAAAGCCACCACCCCACGTTCCTGGTCTCAGTTTCCAGAGCTCCATGGGCACTCTCAAAGCAGCCCAAGTTGGCACAGGTGGCAGATTGTCCCTGGGCGGCATCTTGATATTCGTGGAAGTACAGCGGACAAAGGGCCGCGATTGGCAGAGGGCCTACCTGGTGCTGCAAATGATTCTGCCCGGGGAAACAAAATCCACCACCCCACGTTCCTGGTCTCAGTTTGCAGAGATCCATGGGCACTCTCAAAGCAGCCCGAGTTGGCACAGGTGGCAGCTTGTCCCCGGGCGGCATCTTGATATTCGTGGAAATCCAGCATGCAGCCGGCCCTAGAGGAACAAGGCCATACTTGGTACTGACAAAGGCTTCTGCCCGGGGAAACAAAACCCACCACCCCACATTTCTGGTCTCAATCTGCAGAGATCGATGGGCACTCTCAAAGCAGCCCGAGTTGGCACAGGTGGCAGCTTGTCCCTGGGCGGCATCTTGATATTCGTGGAAATCCAGCAAGCAGCCTAACCATAAGGAACAGGGGCCTACCTAGTACTGACAAAGTCTTCTGCCTGGGAAAACAAAACCCACAACCCCACGTTCCTGGTCTCAGTTTCCAGAGCTCCATGGGCCCTCTCAAAGCAGCCCGAGTTGGCACAGGTGGTAGCTTGTCCCTGGGCGGCATCTTCAGATTCGTGGAAATCCAGCCGGCAGCCTGCCCCTGAGGAACAAGGCCCTACCTGGTACTGACAAAGGCTTATGCCCGGGGAAACAAAAGCCACCAGCCCACATTCCTGGTCTCAGTCTGCAGAGCTCCATGGGCACTCTCAAAGAAGCCCGAGTTGGCACGGGTGGCAGCTTGTCCCTGGGCGGCACCTTGATCTTCGTGGAAATCCAGCATGCAGCGGGCCCCGAAGGGCCGAGGGCCGACATGATACAGAGAAAGGCTTCTTCCCCGGGAAACAAAACCCACAAACCCACGGTCCTGGTCAGTTTCCAGAGCTCCATGGGCACTCTCAACGTAGCCTGAGTCGGCACAGTTGGCAGCTTGTCCCTGCGTCGCATCTTTATATTCGTGGAAATCCAGCAGACAGATGGCCACAAAAGGCCGAGGGCCGACATCCTACAGAGAAAGGCTTCTGCCCGGGGAAACAAAAGCCACCAGCCCACGTTCCTGGTATCAGTTTGCAGAGCTCCTTGGGCACTCGCAAAGCAGCCCGAGTTGGCACAGGTAGCAGCTTGTCCCTGGGCCGCATCTCGATATTCGTGGAAATCCAGCAGGCAGCCGGACCCGAAGGGCCGAAGTCCCACATGGTCCTGCAAATGCTGCTGCCCAAGGAGACAAAACCCACCACCCCACGTTCCATGTCTCTGTTTGCAGAGATCCATAGGCACTCTCAAAGCAGCCCGAGTTGGCAGAGGTGGCAGCTTGTCCCTGGGCGGCATCTTGATATTCGTGGAAATCCAGCAGGCAGCCTGCCCCTAAGGAACAAGGCCCTTCCTGGTACTAACAAATGCTTAGGCCTGGAAACACAAAACGCACCAGCCCACATTCCTGGACTCAATTTACAGAAATCTGTGGGCACTCTCAAGGCAGCCCGAGCTGGCACAGGTGGCAGCTTGTCCCTGGGCGGCATCTTGAGATTCGTGGAAATTCAGCAGGCAGCCTGCCAATTAGGAACAAAGCCCTACCTGGTACTGACAAAGGCTTCTGCCCGGGGAAACAAAACCCACCAGCCCACGTTCCTGGTCTCAGTTTGCAGAGCTCCATGGGCACTCTCAAAGCAGAGCGAGTTGGTACGGGTGGCAGCTTGTCCCTGGGCGGCATCTTGATATTTGTGGAAATCCAGCAAGCAGCCTGCCCCTGAGGAACAAGGCCCTACTTGGTACCTACAAAGGCTTCTGCCTGGGAAAAAAAAACCCACAATCCCACATTCCTGGTCTCAGTTTGCAGAGCTCCATGGGCACTCTCAAAGCAGCCCGAGTTGGCAAAGGTGGCAGCTTGTCCCTGGACGGCATCTTGATATTCGTGGAAATCCAGCGGACAACCAGCCGCAATGGGCCGAGGGCCTACCAGGTACTGCAAATACTTCTGCCGGGGGAAACAAAACCCACCAGCCCACATTTCTGTTCTCAGTTTCCAGAGCTCCATGGGCACTCACAAAGTAGCCCCAGTTGGCACAGGTGGCAGCTTGTCCCCGGGCGGCATTTTGATATTCGTGGAAATCCAGCAAGCATCCTGCCCATGAGGAACAAGGCCCTACCTGGTACTGACAAATGATTCTGCTCGGTGAAACAAAACCCACAACCCCACGTTCCTGGTCTCAGTTTCCAGAGCTCCGTGGGAACTCTCAAAGCAGCACGAGTTGGCACGGGTGGCAGCTTGTCCCTGGGCGGCACCTTGATATTCGTGGAAATCCAGCAGACAGATGGCCACAAAAGCCCGATGGCCTACCAGGTACTGACAAAGGCTTCTGCCCAGGGAAACAAAACCCACCAGCCCACGTTCCTGGTCTCAGTTTACAGAGCTCTGTGGGCACTCTCAAAGCAGCCCGAGTTGGCACGGGTGGCAGTTTTTCCCTCGGCGGCATTTTGATATTCGTGGAAATCCAGCAAGCAGCCTCCCAATGAGGAAGAAGGCCCTACCTGGTAATGACAAAGGCTCATGCCTTGGAAAACAAAACCCACCAGCCCACGTTCCAGTTCACAGTTTGCAGAGCTCCATGGGCACTCTCAAAGCAGCCCAAACTGGCACGGGGGGCAGCTTGTCCCTGGGCGGCACCTTGATATTCGTGGAAATCCAGCGGACAACCGGCCGCGATGGGCCGAGTGCCTACCTGGTGCTGCAAATGCTTCTGCCCGGGGAGACAAAACCCACCTGCCCACAATTCTGGTCTCAGTCTGCAGAGATCGATGGGCACTCTCAAAGCAGCCCGAGTTGGCACAGGTAGCAGCTTGTCCCTGGGCGGCATCTTGATATTCGTGGAAATCCAGCAAGCAGCCTAACCATAAGGAACAGGGGCCTACCTAGTACTGACTAAGGCTTCTGCCCGGGGAAAAAATACCCAGCAGCCCACGTTCCTGGTCTCAGATTCCAGAGCTCTGTGGGCACTCTTAAAGCAGCCCGAGTTGGCACAGGTGGCAGCTTGTCCCTGGGCAGCATCTTGATATTCGTGGAAATCCAGCAGGCAGACGGACCCAAAGGGCCGAGGGCCTACCTGGTACTGCAAATGCTTCTGCCCAAGGAGACAAAACCCACCAGCCCACGTTGCTGGTCTCAGTTTGCAGAGCTCCATGGGAACTCTCAAAGCAGCCCAAGTTGGCACGGGTGGCAGCTTGTCCCTGGGCGGCACCTTGATATTCGTGGAAATCCAGCAAGCAGACGGCCCGTGAGGAACAAGGCCCTACCTGGTAATGACAAAGGCTTCTGCACAGGGAAACAAAACCCACCAGCCCACATTCCTGGTCTCAGTTTTCAGAGCTCCATGGGCACTCTCAAAGCAGCCCGAGTTGGCACGGGTGGCAGCTTGTCCCTGTGCGGCATCTTCAGAGTCGTCGAAATCCAGCATGCAGCCGGCCAAAAAAGGCCAAGGTCCTGCGTGGTACGGACAAAGGCTTCGTCCTAGGGAAACAAAACCCACACGCCCACGTTCCTGGTCTCAGTTTGCAGAGATCCATGGGCACTCTCAAAGCAGCATGAGTTGGCACGGGTGGCAGCTTGTCCCTGGGCGGCATGTTGATATTCGTGGAAATCCAGCAGGCAGTCGGCCCCGAAGGGTCTGGTACCGACATGGTACACAGAAAGGCTTCTGCCCGGGGAAACAAAACCCACCAGCCCACATTCCTGGTCTCAGTTTGCAGAGCTCCATGGGCACTCGCAAAGCAGCCCGAGTTGGCACATGTAGCAGCTTGTCCCTGGGCAGCATCTCGATATTCGTGGAAATCCAGTAGGCAGACTGCCCCGAAGGGCCGAGGGCCTACCTGGTCCTGCAAATGCTTCTGCCCAAGGAGACAAAACCCACCAGCCCACGTTGCTGGTCTCAGTTTGCAGAGATCCATGGGCACTCTCAAAGCAGCCCGAGTTGGCACAGGTGGCAGCTTGTCCCTGGGCGGCATCTTGATATTCGTGGAAATCCAGCAGGCAGCCTAACCATAAGGAACAGGGGCCTACCTGGTACTGACAAAGGCTTCTGCCCGGGGAAACAAAACCTACCAGCCCACGTTCCTGGTCTCATTTTACAGAGCTCCATGGGCACTCTCAAAGCAGCCCGAGTTGGCACAGGTGGCAGCTTGTCCCTGGGCGGCATCTTGATATTCGTGGAAGGAGGCCCAAAGGGCGGAGGGCCTACCTTGCCACGTACTGCAAATGCTTCTGCCCAAGGAGACAAAACCCACCAGGTCCCACGTTCCTGGTCTCAGTTTCGTGGAAATCAGAGCTCCACAAAAATGGGCACTCACAATGTAGTTCCCGAGTCGGCACAGGTGGCAGTTTGTCCCTGTTGTCCCTGGCGGCATTTTGATATTCATGGGAAATCCAGCAAGCAGAGCTCTGCCAATGAGGAACATAGGGCCTACCTGGTAAAGACAAAGGCCTCGTATGCCTGCGAAAACAAAATATTCCCACCAGGGCCCGCGTTCCAGATCACAGTTTGCAGAGATCCATGGGCACTCTCAAAGCAGCCCGAGTTGGCACGGGTGGCAGCTTGTCCCTGGGCAGCATCTTGATATTCGTTGAAATCCAGCATGCAGCCGGCCCCAGAGGAACAAGGCCATACATGGTACTGACAAAGGCTTCTGCCCGGAGAAACAAAACCCACAACCCCACGTTCCTGGTATCAGTTTACAGAGCTCCATGGGCACTCTCAAAGCAGCCCAAGTTGGCACAGGTGGCAGCTTATCCCTGGGCGGCATTTTGATATTCGTGTAAATCCAGCGGACAACCAGCCGCGATGGGCCGAGGGCCTACCTTGTAATGCAAATGCTTCTTCCCGGGGAAACAAAACCCACCAGCCCACATTTCTGGTCTCAATCTGCAGAGATCGATGGGCACTCTCAAAGCAGCCCGAGTTGGCACAGGTGGCAGCTTGTCCCCGGGCGGCATCTTGATATTCGTGGAAATCCAGCAAGCAGCCTACGCATAAGGAACAGGGGCCTACCTAGTACTGACAAAGGCTTATGCCTGGGAAAACAGAACCCACCAGCCCACGTTCCTGGTCTCAGTTTGCAGAGCTCCATGGGCACTCTCAAAGCAGCCCGAGTTGGCACAGGTGGCAGCTTGTCCCTGGGGGGCATCTTGATATTCGTGGAAATCCAGCAGGCAGCCGGCCCCGAAGTTGCGAGCGCCGACATGCTACAGAGAAAGCCTTCTGCCCGGGGAAAAAATACCCACCAGCCCACGTTCCTGGTCTCAGTTTTCAGAGCTCCATGGGCACTCTCAAAGCAGCCCGGGTTGGCACGGGTGGCAGCTTGTCCCTGGGTGGCACCATGATATTTGCGGAAATCCAGCGGGCAACAGGCCGCGATGCGCGGAGGGCCTACCTGGTATTGCAAATGCTTCTGCTGGGGAAACAAAATCCTCCACACCACATTCCTGGTCTCAGTCTGCAGAGATCGATGGGCACTCTCAAAGCAGCCCGAGTTGGCACAGGTGGCAGCTTGTCCCTGGGTGGCATCTTGATATTCGTGGAAATCCAGCAAGTAGCCTAACCATAAAGAACATGGGCCTGCCTAGTAGAGAGGATGGCTTCTGCCTGCGGGAACAAAACCCACGAGCCCACGTTCCTGGTCTCAATTTCAAGAGCTCCGTGGGAACTCTCAAAGAAGCCCGAGTTGGCACGGGTGGCAGCTTGTCCCTGGGCGGCACCTTGATATTTGTGGAAATCCAGCAGGCAGCCGGCCCCGAAGGGCCGAGGGCCGACATGGTACAGGGAAAGGTTTCTGCCCGGGGAAACAAAACCCACCAGCCCACGTTCCTGGTCTCAGTTTGCAGAGCTCCATGGGCACTCTCATGGTAGCCCGAGTTGGCACAGATGGCAGCTTGTCCCTGGGCGGCATCTTGATATTCGTGGAAATCCAGCCGGCAGCCTGCCCCTGAGGAACAAGGCCCTACCTGGTAAAGACAAAGGCTTCTCCCTGGGAAAACAAAACCCACCAGCCCACGTTCCTGGTCTCAGTTTGCAGAGATCAACTGGCACTCTCAAAGCAGCCCGAGTTGGCACAGGTTGCAGCTTGTCCCTGGGCGGCATCTTGATATTCGTGGAAATCCAGCCGGCAGCCTGCCCCTGAGGAACAAGGCCCTACCTGGTAATGACAAAAGGTTCTGCCTGGGAAAACAAAACCCACCATCCCACGTTCCTGGTCTCAGTTTGCAGAGCTCCATGGGCACTCTCAAAGCAGCCCAAGTTGGCACAGGTGGCAGCTTGTCCCTGGGCGGCATTTTGATATTCGTGGAAATCCAGCGGACAACCAGCCGCGATGGGCCGAGGGCCTACATTGTATTGCAAATGCTTCTTCCCGGGGAAACAAAACCCACCACCCCATATTTCTGGTCTCAATCTGCAGAGATCCATGGGCAATCTCAAAGCAGCCCGAGTTGGCACAGGTGGCAGCTTGTCCCTGGGCGGCATCTTGATATTCGTGGAAATCCAGCAAGCAGCCTAAGCATAAGGAACAGGGGCCTACCTAGTACTGACAAAGGCTTATGCCTGGGAAAACAGAACCCACCAGCCCACGTTCCTGGTCTCAGTTTGCAGAGCACCATGGGCACCCTCAGAGCAGCACGAGTTTGCACAGGTGGCAGTTTGTCCCTGGGCCGCATTTTGATATTCGTGGAAATCCATCGAACAACCAGCCGCGAAGGGCTGAGGGCCTACCTGGTCCTGCAAATGCTTCTGCCCAAGGAGACAAAACCCACCAGCCCACGTTCCTGGTCTCAGTCTGCAGAGCTCCATGGGCGCTCTCAAAGCAGCCCGAGTTGGCACAGGTGGCAGCTTGTCCCTGGGCAGCACCTTAATATTCGTGGAAATCCAGCAAGCAGCTGGCCCGTGAGGAACAAGGCCCTACGTGGTGCTGACAAAGGCTTCTCCCCAGGGAAACAAAACCCACCACCCCCCGTTCCTGGTCTCAGTTTACAGAGATCCATGGGAACTCTCAAAGCAGCCCGAGTTGGCACAGGTGGCAGCTTGTCCCTGGGCGGCATCTTGATATTCGTGGAAATCCAGCAGGCAGCCGGTCCGAAGTTGCGAGCGCCGACTTGCTACAGAGAAAGCCTTCTGCCCGGGGAAAAAATACCCAGCAGCCCACGTTCCTGGTCTCAGTTTGCAGAGCTCCATGGGCACTCTCAAAGCAGCCCGAGTTGGCACAGGTGGCAGCTTGTCCCTGGGCAGCATCTTGATATTCGTGGAAATCCCGCGACAATCAGCCGCGATGGGCCGAGTCCCTACCTGGTACTGCAAAGTCTTCTGCCCCGGGGTACTAAACCCACCACCCCACGTTTCTGGTCTCAATCTGCAGAGATCGATGGGCACTCTCAAAGCAGCCCGAGTTGGCACAGGTGGCAGCTTGTCCCCAGGCGGCATCTTGATATTCGTGGAAATCCAGCAGGCAGCCTAACCATAAGGAACAGGGGCCTACCTGGTACTGACAAAGCCTTATGCCCGGGGAAACAAAACCCACCAGCCCACGTTCCTGGTCTCAGTTTGCAGAGATCCATGGGCACTCTCAAAGCAGACCAAGTTGGTACGAGTGGCAGTTTGCCCCTGGGCGGCACCTTGATTTTCGTGGAAGTCCAGCAAGAAGCCAGCCCCGAAGGGCCGAGGGCCGACATGGTACAGAGAAAGGCTTCTTCCCCGGGAAACAAAACCCACCACCCCACATTTCTGGTCTCAGTCTGCAGAGCTCCATGGGCACTCTCAAAGTAGCCCGAGTTGGCACAGGTGGCAGCTTGTCCCTGGGCGGCACCTTGATATTCATGGAGATCCAGCAGGCAGCCGGCCCCGAAGGGCCGAGGCCCGACATGGTACAGGGAAAGGTTTCTACCCCGGGAAACAAAACCCACCACCCCACGTTCCTGGTCTCAGTTTGCAGAGCTCCATGGGCACTCTCCAAGCAGCCCGAGTTGGCACAGGTGGCAGCTTGTCCCTGGGCGGCATCTTGATATTCGTGGAAATCCAGCCGGCAGCCTGCCCCTGCGGAACAAGGCCCTACCTGGTACAGACAAAGGCTTCTGCCTGGGGAAACAAAAGCCACCACCCCACGTTCCTGGTCTCAGTTTGCAGAGCTCCATGGGCACTCTCAAAGCAGCCCAAGTTGGCACAGGTGGCAGATTGTCCCTGGGCGGCACATTGATATTCGTGGAAATACAGCGGACAAAGGGCCGCGATTGGCCGAGGGCCTACCTGGTGCTTCAAATGCTTCTGCCCGGGGAAACAAAATCCACCAGCCCACGTTGCTGGTCTCAGTTAGCAGAGCTCCATGGGCACTCTCAAAGTACCCCGAGTTGGCACCGGTGCCAGTTTGTCCCTGGGCGGCATTTTGATATTCGTGGAAATCCAGCAAGCAGCCTGCCAATGAGGAACAAGGCCATACCTGGTACTGACAAAGGCTTATGCCTGGGAAAACAAAACCCACCAGCCCACATTCCTGGTCTCAGTTTGCAGAGCTCCGTGGGCACTCTCAAAGCAGCCCGAGTTGGCAGGGGTGGCAGCTTGTCCCTGTGCGGCATCTTGATATTGTGGAAATCCAGCCGGCAGCCTAACCATAAGGAACAGGAGCCTACCTAGTACTGACAAATGCTTCTGCCCGGGGATACAAACACACCACCCCACGTTCCAGGTCTCAGTTTACAGAGCTCCATGGGCACTCTCAAAGCAGCCCGAGTTGGCACAGGTGGCAGCTTGTCCCTGGGTGGCATATTGATATTCGTAGAAATCCAGCAGGCAGACGGCCCCAGAGCAACAAGGCCCTACTTGGTACTGACAAAGGCTTCTCCTAAGAAAACAAAACCCACAATCCCACGTTCCTGGTCTCAGTTTGCAGAGCTCCATGGGCACTCTCAAAGGAGCCCGAGTTGCAACAGGTGGCAGCTTGTCCCTGGGCGGCACCTTGGTATTCGTGGAAATAGAGCGGGCAACCAGCCGCAATGGGCCGAGGGCCTACCAGGTACTGCAAATACTTCTGCGGGCGGAAACAAAACCCACCAGCCCACATTTCTGGTCTCAATCTGCAGAGATCGATGGGCACTCTCAAAGAAGCCTGAGTTGGCACAGGTGGCAGCTTGTCCCTGGGCGGCATCTTGATATTCGTGGAAATCCAGCCGGCAGCCTGCCCCTGAGGAACAAGGCCCTACCTGGTACGGACAAAGTCTTCTGCCCGGGGAAACAAAACCCACCAGCCCACGTTCCTGGTCTCAGTCTGCAGAGCTCCATGGGCACTCTCAAAGCAGCCCGAGTTGGCACAGGTGGCAGCTTGTCCCTGGGCGGCACCTTGATCTTCGTGGAAATCCAGAAGGCTGCCGGCCCACAAGGGCCGAGGGCCTACCTGGTCCTGCAAATGCTTCTGCCCAAGGAGACAAAACCCACCAGCCCACGTTCCTGGTCTCAGTTTGCAGAGCTCCATGGGCACTCTCAAAGTAGCCCGAGTTGGCACCGGTGCCAGTTTGTCCCTGGGCAGCATTTTGATATTCGTGGAAATCCAGCAAGCAGCCTGCCAATGAGGAACAAGGCCATACCTGGTAATGACAAAGGCTTATGCCCAGGGAAACAAAACCCACCAGCCCACATTCCTGGTCTCAGTTTACAGAGCTCCGTGGGAACTCTCAAAGCAGCCGGAGTTGGCACAGGTGGCAGCTTGTCCCTGGGCGGCATCTTCAGATTCGTGGAAATCCAGCCGGCAGCCGGCCACAAAAGGCCGAGGGCCTACGTGGTACGGACAAAGGCTTCGTCCTAGGGAAACAAAAGCCACCAACCCACGTTCCTGGTCTCAGTTTTCAGAGCTCCATGGGCACTCTCAAACAGCCGGAGTTGGCACAGGTGGCAGCTTGTCCCTGGGCGCACCTTGATCTTCGTGGAATACCAGAAGGCTGCCGGCCCCGAAGGGCCGAGGGCCTACCTGGCCCTGCAAATGCTTCTGCCCAAGGAGACAAAACCCTCCAGCCCACGTTCCTGGTCTCAGTTTCCAGACCTCCATGGGCACTCACAAAGCAGCCCGAGTTGGCATAGGTGGCAGCTTGTCCCTGGGCGGCATCTTGATATTCGTGGAAATCCAGCAAGCGGCCTGCCCATGAGGAACAAGGCGCTACCTGGTACTAACGAAGGCTTCTGCCTGGGAAAACAAAACCCACTACCCCACGTTCCTGGTCTCAGTTTACAGAGCTCCGTGGGAACTCTCAAAGCAGCCCAAGTTGGCACAGGTGGCAGATTGTCCCTGGGCGGCACCTTGATATTCGTGGAAATCCAGCATGCAACCGGCCAAACAAAAGGTCAAGGGCCTACCTGGTACGGACAAAGGCTTCGTCCTAGGGAAACAAAAGCCACCAGCCCACGTTCCTGGTCTCAGTCTGCAGAGATCCATGAGCACTCTCAAAGCAGCCCGAGTTGGTGCAGGTGGCAGCTTGTCCCTGGGCGGCATCTTGATATTCGTGGAAATCCGGCAATCAGCCGAACCATAAGGAACAGGGGCCTACCTAGTACTGACAAAGACTTCTGCCCAGGGAAACAAAACGCACCAGCCCGCGTTCCACATCTCAGTTTCCAGAGCTCTGTGGGCACTCTCAAAGCAGCCCGACTTGGCACGGGTGGCAGTTTGTCCCTGGGCGGCATTTTTATATTCGTGGAAATCCAGCAAGCAGCCTGCCAATGAGGAACAAGGCCCTACCTGGTAAGTACAAAGGCTTCTGCCTGGGAAATCAAAACCCACCATCCCACGTTCCAGTTCACATTTTGCAGAGATCCATGGGCACTCTCAAAGCAGGCCGAGCTGGCATGGGGGGCAGCTTGTCCCTGGGCAGCATCTTGATATTCGTGGAAATCCAGCAAGCAGCTTGCCCATGAGGAACAAGGCCCTACATGGTACAGACAAAGGCTTCTGCCCCGGGAAACAAAAGCCACCAGCCCACGTTCCTGGTTTCAGTCTGCAGAGATCCATGGGCACACTCAAATCGGCCCGAGTTGGCACGGGTGGCAGCTTTTCCATGGCCAGAATCTTGATATTCGTGGAAAGCCAGCAAGCAGCCTAACCATAAGGAACAGGGGCCTACCTAGTACTGACAAAGGCTTCTGCCCAGGGAAAAAATACCCACCAGCCCACGCTCCTGATCTCAGATTCCAGAGCTCTGTGGGCAGTCTCAAAGCAGCCCGAGTTGGCACAGGTGGCAGATTGTCCCTGGGCCGCATCTTGATATTCGTGGAAATTCAGCAGGCAGCCGGACCCGAATGGGCGAGGGCCTACCTAATACTGTAAATGCTTCTGCCCAAGGAGAAAAAACCCACCAGCCCACGTTCCTGGTCTCAGTTTCCAGAGCGCCATGGGCACGCACAAAGTAGCCCGAGTTGGCACGGGTGGCAGTTTGTCCCTGGGCGGCATTTTGATATTCGTGGAAATCCAGCAAGCAGCCTGCCAATGAGGAACAAGGCCCTACCTGGTAATGACAACGGCTTCTGCCCGGGGAAACAAAAGCCACCAGCCCACGTTCCTGGTCTCAGTCTGCAGAGCTCCATGGGCACTCTCAAAACAGCCCGAGTTGGCACAGGTAGCAGCTAGTCCCTGGGCGGCATCTTGATATTCGTGGAAATCCAGCAGGCAGACAGACCCAAAGGGCCGAGGGCCTACCTGGTCCTGCAAATGCTTCTGCCCAAGGAGACAAAACCCACCAACCCACGTTCCTGGTCTCAGTTTGCAGAGCTCCATGGGCACTCTCAAAGCAGCCCGACTTGGCACGGGTGGCAGCTTGTCCCTGGGCGGCGCCTTGATCTTCGTGGAAATCCAGCAAGCAGACGGCCCGTGAGGAACAAGGCCCTACCTGGTACTGACAAAGGCTTCTGCCCAGGGAAACAAAACCCACCAGCCCACATTCCTGGTCTCAGTTTACAGAGCTCCGTGGGAACTCTCAAAGCAGCCCGAGTTGGCACAGGTTGCAGCTTGTCCCTGGGCGGCACCTTGATATTCGTGGAAATCCAGCAAGCAGCTGGACCGTGAGAAACAAGGCCCTACCTGGTACTGACAAAGGCTTCTGCCCAGGGAAACAAAACCCACCAGCGCACAATCCTGGTCTCAGTTTGCAGAGCTCCATGGGCACTCACAAAGCAGCCCGAGTTGGCACAGGTGGCAGCTTGTCCCTGGGCGGCATCTTGATATTCGTGGAAATCCAGTGGGCAGCCTGCCCATGAGGAACAAGGCGCTACCTGGTACTAACGAAGGCTTCTGCCTGGGAAAACAAAACCCACTACCCCACGTTCCTGGTCTCAGTTTACAGAGCTCCGTGGGAACTCTCAAAGCAGCCCAACTTGGCACAGGTGGCAGATTGTCCCTGGGTGGCACCTTGATATTCGTGGAAATCCAGCATGCAACCGGCCAAACAAAAGGTCAAGGGCCTACCTGGTACGGACAAAGGCTTCGTCCTAGGGAAACAAAAGCCACCACCCCACGTTCCTGGTCTCAGTCTGCAGAGATCCATGAGCACTCTCAAAGCAGCCCGAGTTGGTGCAGGTGGCAGCTTGTCCCTGGGCGGCATCTTGATATTCGTGGAAATCCAGCGGACAACCGGCCGCGATGGGCCGAGTGCCTACCTGGTACTGCAAATGCTTCTGCCCGGGGAGACAGAACACACCACCCCACAATTCTGGTCTCAATCTGCACAGATCGATGGGCACTCTCAAAGCAGCCCGAGTTGGCACAGGTAGCAGCTTGTCCCTGGGAGGCATCTTGGTATTCGCGGAAATCCTGCAGCAGGCAGCCGGACCTGAAGCGCCGAGGGCCTACCTGGCCCTGCAAAGGCTTCTACCCAAGGAGACAAAACCCACCAGCCCACGTTCCTGGTCTCAGTTTCCACAGCTCCATGGGCACTCACAAAGTAGCCCGAGTTGGCACAAGTGGCACCTTGTCCCTGGGCGACACCTTGATATTCGTGGAAATCCAGCAAGCAGCCGGACCGTGAGAAACAAGGCCCTACCTGGTACTGACAAAGGCTTCTGCCCAGGGAAACAAAACCCACCAGTGCACATTCCTGGTCTCAGTTTACAGAGCTCCGTGGGAACTCTCAAAGCAGCCGGAGTTGGCACAGGTGGCAGCTTGTCCCTGGGCCGCATCTTCAGATTCGTGGAAATCCAGCATGCAGCCGGCCACAAAAGGCCGAGGGCCTACCTGGTACAGACAAAGGCTTCGTCCAAGGGAAAAAAAAGCCACCAGCCCACGTTCCTGGTCTCAGTTTGCAGAGCTCCATGGGCACTCGCAAAGCAGCCCAAGTTGGCACAGGTGGCAGCTTGTCCCTAGGCGGCACCTTGATATTCGTGGAAATCCAGCAGGCAGTCGGCCACGAAGGGTCGAGGACCGACATGGTACACAGAAAGGCTTCTGCCCAGGGAAACAAAACCCACCAGCCCACGTTCCTGGTCTCAGTTTACAGAGCTCCGTGGGAACTCTCAAAGCAGCCGGAGTTGGCACTCGTGGCAGCTTGTCCCTGGGCGGCATCTTCAGATTCATGGAAATCCAGCATGGAGCCGGCCACAAAAGGCCGAGGGCCTACCTGGTACGGACAAAGGCTTCGTCCTAGGGAAACAAAAGCCACCAGCCCACGTTCCTGGTCTCAGTTTGCAGAGATCCATGGGCACTCTCAAAGCAGCCCGAGTTGGCACAGGTGGCACCTTGTCCCTGGGCGGCACCTTGATATTCGTGGAAATCCAGCAAGCAGCTTGCCCATGAGGAACAAGGCCCTACCTGGTACTGACAAAGGCTTCTGCCCGGGGAAACAAAACCCACCACCCCACGTTTCTGGTTTCAGTCTGCAGAGATCCATGGGCACTCTCAAAGCAGCCCGAGTTGGCACAGGTGGCAGCTTGTCCCTGGGCGGCATCTTGATATTCGTGGAAATCCAGCGGACAACCGGCCGCGATGGGCCGAGTGCCTACCTGGTACTGCAAATGCTTCTGCCCGGGGAGACAGAACCCACCACCCCAGAATTCTGGTCTCAATCTGCAGAGATCGATGGGCACTCTCAAAGCAGCCCGAGTTGGCACAGGTGGCAGCTTGTCCCTGGGCGGCATCTTGATATTCGTGGAAATCCAGCAAGCAGCCTAACCATAAGGAACAGGGGCCTACCTAGTACTGACAAAGGCTTCTGCCCGGGGAAAAAATACCCAGCAGCCCACGTTCCTGGTCTCAGATTCCAGAGCTCTGGGGGCACTCTCAAAGCAGCCCAAGTTGGCACAGGTTGCAGCTTGTCCCTGGGCTGCATCTTCAGATTCGTGGAAACCCAGCATGCAGCTGGCCAAAAAAGGCCAAGGGCCTACATGGTACGGACAAAGGCTTCGTCCTAGGGAAACAAAACCCACCACCCCACATTCCTGGTCTCAGTTTGCAGAGATCCATGGGCACTCTCATAGAAGCCTGAGTTGGCACAGGTGGCAGCTTGTCCCTGGGCGGCATCTTGATATTTGTGGAAATCCAGCAAGCAGACGGCCCGTGAGAAACAAGGCCCCACCTGGTAATGACAAAGGCTTCTGCCCAGGGAAACAAAACCCACCAGACCACATTCCTGGTCTCAGTTTACAGAGCTCCGTGGGAACACTCAAAGCAGCCGGAGTTGGCACAGGTGGCAGCTTGTCCCTGGGCGGCATCTTCAGATTCGTGGAAATCCAGCATGCAGCCGGCCACAAAAATGTCAAGGGCCTACCTGGTACGGACAAAGGCTTCGTCCAAGGGAAACAAAAGCCACCACCCCACGTTCCTGGTATCAATTAGCAGAGATCCATGGGCACTCTCAAAGCAGCCCGAGCTGGTACAGGTGGCAGCTTGTCCCTGGGCGGCATCTTGATATTCGTGGAAATCCAGCAGGCAGTCGGCCCCGAAGGGGCCAGGGCCGACATGGTACACAGAAAAGCTTCTGCCCAGGGAAAGAAAACCCACCAGCCCAAGTTCCTGGTCTCAGTTTGCAGAGCTCCATGGGCACTCGCAAAGCAGCCCGAGTTGGCACAGGTGGCAGCTTGTCCCTGGGCGGCATCTTGATATTCGTGGAAATCCGGAAGGCTGACGGCCCCGAAGGGCCGAGGGCCGACATGGTACAGAGAAAGGCTTCTGACTGGGTAAAAAAAACCCACCAGCCCACGTTCCTTGTCTCAGTTTCCAGAACTCCATGGGCACTCTCAAGGCATCCAGAGTTGGCACGGGTGGCAGCTTGTCCGTGGGCGGCATCTTGATATTCGTGGAAGTCCAGCAAGCAGCCTGCCCATGAGGAACAAGGCCCTACCTGGTACTGACAAAGGCTTCAGCCCGGGGAAACAAAACCCACCACCCCACATTGCTGGTCTCAGTTTGCAGAGATCCATGGGCACTCTCAAAGCAGCGCGAGTTGGCACAGGTGGCAGCTTGTCCCTGGGTGGCATCTTGATATTCGTGGAAATCCAGCAAGCCGGCAAACCATAAGGAACAAGGCCCTACCTGGTACTGACAAAGGCTTCTGCCCGCAAAAGCCAAACCCACCAGCCCACGTTCCTGGTCTCAATCTGCAGAGATCCATGGGCACACTCAAAGCAGCCCGAGTTGGCACAGGTGGCATCTTGTCCCTGGGCGGCACCTTGATCTTCGTGGAAATCCAGAAGTCTGCCAGCCCCGAATGGCCGAGGGCCGACATGGTACAGAGAAAGGCTTCTGACTGGGTAAACAAAACCCACCACCCCACGTTCCTGGTCTCAGTTTGCAGAGCTCCATGGGCACTCTCAAAGCAGCGCGAGTTGGCACAGGTGGCAGCTTGTCCCTGGGCAGCACCTTGATATTCGTGGAAATCCAGCGGTCAGCCAGCCCCGAAGGGCCAAGGGCTTACCTGGTAGTGACAAAGGGTTCTGCCCAGGGAAAACAAAACTAAGCACCCCTCGGTCCTGGTCTCAGTTTGCAGAGCTCCATGGGCACACTCAAAGCAGCCCGAGTTGGCACAGGTGGCAGCTTGTCCCTGGGTGGCATCTTGATATTCGTAGAAATCTGGCTGCCAGCCTGCAGCCATGGGGCGAGGGCCTAACTGGTACTGACAAATGCTTCTGCCCGGGGAAACAAAACCCACCACCCCACGTTCCTGGTCTCAGTTTGCAGAGCTCCATGGGCACTCTCAAGGCAGCCCGAGTTGGCACAGGTGGCAGCTTGTCCCTGGGCGGCATCTTGATATTCATGGAAATCCAGCGGACAACCGGCCGCGATGGGCCGAGTGCCTACCTGGTACTGCAAATGCTTCTGCCCGGGGAGACAGAACCCACCACCCCACAATTCTGGTCTCAATCTGCAGAGATCGATGGGCACTCTCAAAGCAGCCCGAGTTGGCACAGGTGGCAGCTTGTCCCTGGGCGGCATCTTGATATTCGTGGAAATCCAGCAAGCAGCCTAACCATAAGGAACAGGGGCCTACCTAGTACTGACAAAGGCTTCTGCCCGGGGAAAAAATACCCAGCAGCCCACGTTCCTGGTCTCAGATTCCAGAGCTCTGGGGGCACTCTCAAAGCAGCCCAAGTTGGCACAGGTTGCAGCTTGTCCCTGGGCTGCATCTTCAGATTCGTGGAAACCCAGCATGCAGCTGGCCAAAAAAGGCCAAGGGCCTACATGGTACGGACAAAGGCTTCGTCCAAGGGAAACAAAAGCCACCACCCCACGTTCCTGGTATCAATTAGCAGAGATCCATGGGCACTCTCAAAGCAGCCCGAGCTGGTACAGGTGGCAGCTTGTCCCTGGGCGGCATCTTGATATTCGTGGAAATCCAGCAGGCAGTCGGCCCCGAAGGGGCGAGGGCCGACATGGTACAGAGAAAGGCTTCTGACTGGGTAAAAAAAACCCACCAGCCCACGTTCCTTGTCTCAGTTTCCAGAACTCCATGGGCACTCTCAAGGCATCCGGAGTTGGCACGGGTGGCAGCTTGTCCGTGGGCGGCATCTTGATATTCGTGGAAGTCCAGCAAGCAGCCTGCCCATGAGGAACAAGGCCCTACATGGTACTGACAAAGGCTTCAGCCCGGGGAAACAAAACCCACCACCCCACATTGCTGGTCTCAGTTTGCAGAGATCCATGGGCACTCTCAAAGCAGCGCGAGTTGGCACAGGTGGCAGCTTGTCCCTGGGTGGCATCTTGATATTCGTGGAAATCCAGCAAGCCGGCAAACCATAAGGAACAAGGCCCTACCTGGTACTGACAAAGGCTTCTGCCCGCAAAAGCCAAACCCACCAGCCCACGTTCCTGGTCTCAATCTGCAGAGATCCATGGGCACACTCAAAGCAGCCCGAGTTGGCATAGGTGGCATCTTGTCCCTGGGCGGCACCTTGATCTTCGTGGAAATCCAGAAGTCTGCCAGCCCCGAATGGCCGAGGGCCGACATGGTACAGAGAAAGGCTTCTGACTGGGTAAACAAAACCCACCACCCCACGTTCCTGGTCTCAGTTTGCAGAGCTCCATGGGCACTCTCAAAGCAGCGCGAGTTGGCACAGGTGGCAGCTTGTCCCTGGGCAGCACCTTGATATTCGTGGAAATCCAGCGGTCAGCCAGCCCCGAAGGGCCAAGGGCTTACCTGGTAGTGACAAAGGGTTCTGCCCAGGGAAAACAAAACTAAGCACCCCTCGGTCCTGGTCTCAGTTTGCAGAGCTCCATGGGCACACTCAAAGCAGCCCGAGTTGGCACAGGTGGCAGCTTGTCCCTGGGTGGCATCTTGATATTCGTAGAAATCTGGCTGCCAGCCTGCCCCTAAGGGGCGAGGGCCTAACTGGTACTGACAAATGCTTCTGCCCGGGGAAACAAAACCCACCACCCCACGTTCCTGGTCTCAGTTTGCAGAGCTCCATGGGCACTCTCAAGGCAGCTGGAGTTGGCACGGGTGGCAGCTTGTCCGTGGGCGGCATCTTGATATTCATGGAAATCCCTTTGCCAGCCTGCCCCTGAGGAACAAGGCCCTACCTGGTACGGACAAAGGCTTCTGCCCGGGGAAACAAAACCCACCAGCCCACGTTCCTGGTCTCAGTCTGCAGAGCTCCATGGGCACTCTCAAAGCAGCCCGAGTTGGCACAGGTGGCAGCTTGACCCTGGGCAGCATCTTGATATTGGCGGAAATCCAGCAGGCAGCCGGCCCCGAAGGGACAGGGGCCTTCCTGGTACTGACAAATTCTTCTGCCCGGGAAAACAAAACTCAGCATCCCACGGTCATGGTCTCAGTTTGCAGAGCTCCATGGGCACTCTCAAAGCAGCCCGAGTTGGCACAGGTGGCAGCATGTCCCTGGGCAGCACCTTGATTTACGTGGAAATCCAGCAGTCAACCTGCTCCTGAGGAACAAGGGCCTACCTGGTACTGACCAATGCTTAGGCCCAGGGAAACAAAACCCACAACCCCACATTCCTGGTCTCAGATTGCAGAGCTTGGCAGGCAGTCTCAAAGCAGCCTGAGTTGGCACGGAGGGCAGCTTGCCCCTGGGGTGCATCTTGATATTCGCGGAAATCCAGCAGGCTGCCGACAAAGAAGGATCGAGGGCCTACCTGGCAGTGCAAATGCTTCTGCCTGGGGAAACCATTCCCACAACCCCACGTTCCTGGTCTCAGTTAGCAGAGCTCCATGGGCACTCTCAAAGCAGCACGAGTTGGCACAGGTGGCAGCTTGTCCCTAGGCGGCATCTTGATATTCGTGGAAATCCAGCAAGCAGCCGGCCCCTTAGGGCCAAGGGCCTACCTGGGACTGACAAAGGCTTCTGCCCAGGGAAACAAAATTCACCAACCCACGTTCCTGGTCTCAGTTTGCAGAGCTCCATGGGCAGTCTCAAAGCAGCCCGAGTTGGCACAGGTGGCAGCTTGTCCCCGGGAAGCATCTTGATATTCGTGGAAATCCAGCAGTCAGCCTGACCCAAAGAAACAAGGGCCTACCTGGTACTGACAAAGGTTTCTGCCCAGGGAAACAAAACCCACAAACCCACGTTCCTGGTCTCAGTTTTAAGTACTCCGTGGGCACTCTCAAAGAAGCCCGAGTTGGCACAGGTGGCAGCTTGTCCCTGGGCGGCATCTTGATTTTCGGGGAAATCCAGCAACCAGCCTGCCCCTAAGTGCCGAGGTCCTACATAGTACTGACAAATACTTCTGCTGGGAAAACAAAATTACGCACCCCACGTTCCTGGTCTCAGTTTGAAGAGCCCCGAGGGCACTCTCAAAGCACCCCGAGTTGCCACAGGTCTCAGCTTGTCCCTGGGCAGCATCTTGATTTTCGGGGAAATCCAGCAGGCAGGCGGCCGCTAAGGACCAAGGGCCTACCTGGAACTAAAAAAGGCTTCCGCCCAGGAAAACAAAACCCACCACCCCACGTTCGTGGTCTCGAATTTGCAGAGCTCCATGGGCACTCTCAAAGCAGCCCGAGTTGGCACAGGTGGCAGCTTGTCCCTGGGCAGCATCTTGATATTCATGGAAATCCCTTTGACAGCCAGCCCCTTCGGGCCAAGGGCCTACCTGGTATTGACAAAGGCTTCTGCCCAGGGAAATAAAACCCATAACCCCACGTTCCTGGTCTCAGTTTGCAGAACTGCGTGGGCACTCTCAAAGCAGCCCGAGTTGGCACAGGTAGCTGCATGCCCCTGGGCAGCATCTTGATATTCGCGGAAATCCATCAGGCAGCCGGCCCCGAAGGGACAAGGGCCTACCTGGTACTGCTAATGCCTCAGACCGGGAAAACAAAACGCAGCCCCCCACGTTCCAGGTCTCAGTTTGCAGAGCTCCATGGGCACTCTCTAAGCAGCCCGAGTTGGCACAAGTGGCAGCTTGTCCCTGGGCGGAATCTTGATATTCGTGGAAATCCAGCGAGGAGCCTACCCTTAAGAAACAAGTGCCTTCCTGGTACTGACAAATTCTTCTGCCCGGGAAAACAAAACTCAGCATCCCACGGTCATGGTCTCAGTTTGCAGAGCTCCATGGGCACTCTCAAATCAGCCCGAGTTGGCACAGGTGGCAGCTTGTCCCTGGGCGGCATCTTGATATTCGCGGAAATCCCGCTGCCAGCCTGCACATTTGGGCCAAGTGCCGCCCTGATACACCAAATGCTTCTGCCCGTGCAAACAAAACTCCCCAGGCCACGTTCCTGGTCTCAGTGGGAACAGTTCCATGGGCACTCTCAAAGCAGCACGAGTTGTCACAGGTGGCAGCTTGTCCCTGTGCGGCATCTTGATTTTCAGGGAAATCCAGCAGCCAGCCTGCCCCTAAGGGCCGAGGGCCTACCTAGTACTGAGAAATTCTTCTGCCCGGGGAAAAAAAAATCAGCACCGCACGTTCCTGGTCTCAGTTTTCAGAGCTCCATGGGCAGTCTCAAAGCAGCTAGAGTTGGCAATGGTGGAAGCTTGTCCCTGGGCGGCATCTTGATATTCATGGAAATCCAGCAGGCTGCCTGCCCGTAAAGAACCAAGGGCCTACCTGGTACTGCAAATGCTTCGGCCCGTGGAAAAAAACCCACCACCCCACTTTCCTGGTCTCACTTTGCAGAGCTCCATGGGCACTCTCAAAGCAGCCCGAGTTGGCACAGGTGGCAGCTTGTCCCTGGGCGGCATCTTGATATTCATGGAAATCCCTTTGCCAGCCTGCCCCTGAGGAACAAGGCCCTACCTGGTACGGACAAAGGCTTCTGCCCGGGGAAACAAAACCCACCAGCCCACGTTCCTGGTCTCAGTCTGCAGAGCTCCATGGGCACTCTCAAAGCAGCCCGAGTTGGCACAGGTGGCAGCTTGACCCTGTGCAGCATCTTGATATTGGCGGAAATCCAGCAGGCAGCCGGCCCCGAAGGGACAGGGGCCTTCCTGGTACTGACAAATTCTTCTGCCCGGGAAAACAAAACTCAGCATCCCACGGTCATGGTCTCAGTTTGCAGAGCTCCATGGGCACTCTCAAAGCAGCCCGAGTTGGCACAGGTGGCAGCATGTCCCTGGGCAGCACCTTGATTTACGTGGAAATCCAGCAGTCAACCTGCTCCTGAGGAACAAGGGCCTACCTGGTACTGACCAATGCTTAGGCCCAGGGAAACAAAACCCACAACCCCACATTCCTGGTCTCAGATTGCAGAGCTTGGCAGGCAGTCTCAAAGCAGCCTGAGTTGGCACGGAGGGCAGCTTGCCCCTGGGGTGCATCTTGATATTCGCGGAAATCCAGCAGGCTGCCGACAAAGAAGGATCGAGGGCCTACCTGGCAGTGCAAATGCTTCTGCCTGGGGAAACCATTCCCACAACCCCACGTTCCTGGTCTCAGTTAGCAGAGCTCCATGGGCACTCTCAAAGCAGCACGAGTTGGCACAGGTGGCAGCTTGTCCCTAGGCGGCATCTTGATATTCGTGGAAATCCAGCAAGCAGCCGGCCCCTTAGGGCCAAGGGCCTACCTGGGACTGACAAAGGCTTCTGCCCAGGGAAACAAAATTCACCAACCCACGTTCCTGGTCTCAGTTTGCAGAGCTCCATGGGCAGTCTCAAAGCAGCCCGAGTTGGCACAGGTGGCAGCTTGTCCCCGGGAAGCATCTTGATATTCGTGGAAATCCAGCAGTCAGCCTGACCCAAAGAAACAAGGGCCTACCTGGTACTGACAAAGGTTTCTGCCCAGGGAAACAAAACCCACAAACCCACGTTCCTGGTCTCAGTTTTAAGTACTCCGTGGGCACTCTCAAAGAAGCCCGAGTTGGCACAGGTGGCAGCTTGTCCCTGGGCGGCATCTTGATTTTCGGGGAAATCCAGCAACCAGCCTGCCCCTAAGTGCCGAGGTCCTACATAGTACTGACAAATACTTCTGCTGGGAAAACAAAATTACGCACCCCACGTTCCTGGTCTCAGTTTGAAGAGCCCCGAGGGCACTCTCAAAGCACCCCGAGTTGCCACAGGTCTCAGCTTGTCCCTGGGCAGCATCTTGATTTTCGGGGAAATCCAGCAGGCAGGCGGCCGCTAAGGACCAAGGGCCTACCTGGAACTAAAAAAGGCTTCCGCCCAGGAAAACAAAACCCACCACCCCACGTTCGTGGTCTCGAATTTGCAGAGCTCCATGGGCACTCTCAAAGCAGCCCGAGTTGGCACAGGTGGCAGCTTGTCCCTGGGCAGCATCTTGATATTCATGGAAATCCCTTTGACAGCCAGCCCCTTCGGGCCAAGGGCCTACCTGGTATTGACAAAGGCTTCTGCCCAGGGAAATAAAACCCATAACCCCACGTTCCTGGTCTCAGTTTGCAGAACTGCGTGGGCACTCTCAAAGCAGCCCGAGTTGGCACAGGTAGCTGCATGCCCCTGGGCAGCATCTTGATATTCGCGGAAATCCATCAGGCAGCCGGCCCCGAAGGGACAAGGGCCTACCTGGTACTGCTAATGCCTCAGACCGGGAAAACAAAACGCAGCCCCCCACGTTCCAGGTCTCAGTTTGCAGAGCTCCATGGGCACTCTCTAAGCAGCCCGAGTTGGCACAAGTGGCAGCTTGTCCCTGGGCGGAATCTTGATATTCGTGGAAATCCAGCGAGGAGCCTACCCTTAAGAAACAAGTGCCTTCCTGGTACTGACAAATTCTTCTGCCCGGGAAAACAAAACTCAGCATCCCACGGTCATGGTCTCAGTTTGCAGAGCTCCATGGGCACTCTCAAATCAGCCCGAGTTGGCACAGGTGGCAGCTTGTCCCTGGGCGGCATCTTGATATTCGCGGAAATCCCGCTGCCAGCCTGCACATTTGGGCCAAGTGCCGCCCTGATACACCAAATGCTTCTGCCCGTGCAAACAAAACTCCCCAGGCCACGTTCCTGGTCTCAGTGGGAACAGTTCCATGGGCACTCTCAAAGCAGCACGAGTTGTCACAGGTGGCAGCTTGTCCCTGTGCGGCATCTTGATTTTCAGGGAAATCCAGCAGCCAGCCTGCCCCTAAGGGCCGAGGGCCTACCTAGTACTGAGAAATTCTTCTGCCCGGGGAAAAAAAAATCAGCACCGCACGTTCCTGGTCTCAGTTTTCAGAGCTCCATGGGCAGTCTCAAAGCAGCTAGAGTTGGCAATGGTGGAAGCTTGTCCCTGGGCGGCATCTTGATATTCATGGAAATCCAGCAGGCTGCCTGCCCGTAAAGAACCAAGGGCCTACCTGGTACTGCAAATGCTTCGGCCCGTGGAAAAAAACCCACCACCCCACTTTCCTGGTCTCACTTTGCAGAGCTCCATGGGCACTCTCAAAGCAGCCCGAGTTGGCACAGGTGGCAGCTTGTCCCTGGGCGGCATCTTGATATTCGTGGAAATCCAGAAGGCAGCCTGCCCCTAAAGCCGAGGGCCTACCTGGTTCAGAAAAAGGCTTCTGCCCGGGGAAACACAAACCCCGAACCTACGTTCCTGGTCTCAGTTTGCAGAGCTCCACGGGCACTCTCAAAGTAGCCGGAGTTAGCACAGGTGGCAGCTTGTCTCTGGGCAGTATCTTGATTTTCGGGGAAATCCAGCAGCCAAGCGGCCCCTAAGGAACAAGGGCCTACCTGGTACTGACAAATGCTTCTGACCAGGGAATCAAAACCCACCACCGCTCTTTCCTGGTCTCTACTTTGCAGAGCTCCATGGGCACACTCAAAGCAGCCCGAGTTGGCAAAGGTGGCAGCTTGTCCCTTGGCGGCATCTTCAGATTCGTGGAAATCCAGCGAGGAGCCTACCCCTAAGGAACAAGGGCCTACCTGTTTGTCGCAAAGGCTTCTGCCCGGGAAAACAAAACTCAGCACCCCACATTCCTGGTCTCAGTTTGCAGAGCTCGGAGGGCACTCTCAAAGCCGCTGGAGTTGGCACGGGTGGCAGCTTGTCTCTGGGCGGCATCTTGATATTCGTGGAAATCCAGTAGGCTGCCAGCCCCAAAGGGCGGTGGGCCGACCTACTACAGACAAAGGCTTCTGCCCGGAGAAACAAAACCCACAACCCCACGTCCTGGTCTCAGTTTGCAGAGCTCCATGGGCACTCTCAAAGAAGCCCGAGTTGGCACAGGTGGCAGCTTGTCCATGGGCCGCATCTTGATATTCGTAAAACCCAGCAAGCAGCCTACCCCTAAGGGCCAAGGGCCTACCTGGGACTGACAAATGCTTCTGTCTGGGAAAACAAAACCCACTACCCCACGTTCCTGGTCTCAGTTTGCAGAGCTCCATGGGCACTCTCAAAGCAGCCCGAGTTGGCACAGGTGGCAGCTTGTCCCTGGGCGGCATCTTGATATTCGTGGAAATCCAGCAGGCAGCCGTCCCCTCAGGGCCGAGGTCCTACCTGGTACTGAAAAAGGCTTCTGCCCAGGCAATCGAATTTCGCAAACCCACGTTCCTGGTCTCAGTTTGCAGAGCTCCATGGGCACTTCGAATGCAGCCTGAGTCGGCACAGGGGGCAGCTTGTCCCTGGGCGGCATCTTGATATTCGTGGAAATCCAGCCGGCAGCCGGCCCAAAAGATCTGAGGGCATACCTGGTTCTGACAAAGGCTTCTGTCTGCGGAAACAAAACCCACCACCCCACGTTCTACATCTCAGTTTGCAGAGCTCCATGGGCACTCTCAAAGCAGCCCGAGTTGGCACAGGTGGCAGCTTGTCCCTGGGCGGCATCTTGATATTCGTGGAAATCCAGCAAGCAGCCTACACATAAGGAACAAGTGCCTGCCTGGTACCGGCAAAGGCTTCGGCCCGGGGAAAACACAATCAGCACCCCACGTTCCTGGTCTCAGTTTGCAGAGCTCCGTGGGCACTCTCAAAGCAGCCTGAGTTGGCACAGGTGGCAGCTTGTCCCTGGGCGGCATCTTGATATTCGTGGAAATCCTGCAGCAGGCAGCCGAGAACGAAGGGCAGAGGGCCTACCTGGTACTGACAAAGGCTTCTGCCCGGGGAAACAAAACCCACCACCCCATGTTCCTGGTTTCAGTTTGAAGAGTTCCGTGGGCACACTAAAGGCAGCCCGAGTTGGCACAGGTGGCAGCATGTCCCTTGGCAGCATCTTGATATTCGTGGAAATCCAGAGAGCAGCCTACCCCTAAGGAACAAGGGCCTACCTGGTACTGACAAAGGCTTCTGCCCGTGGAAACAAAACCCAAAACCCCACGTTCCTGGTCTCAGTTTGCAGAGCTCCATGGGCACTCTCTAAGCAGGCCGAGTTGGCACAGGAGGCAGCTTGTCCCTGGGCGGCATCTTGATATTCGTGGAAATCCAGAGAGCAGCCTACCCCTAAGGAACAAGGGCCTGCCTGGTACTGACAAAGGCTTCTGCCCGGGGAAACAACAATCAGCACCCCACGTTCATGGTCTCAATTTGCAGAGCTCCGTGGGCACTCTCAAAGCAGCCCGAGTTGGCACAGGTAGCAGCTTGTCCCTGGGCGGCATCTTGATATTCATGGAAATCCTGGAGCAGGCATCCGAGAACGAAGGGCAGAGGGCCTATCTGGTACTGACAAAGGCTTCTGACCAGGAAAATAAAACTCAGCACCCCATGTTCCTGGTTTCTGTTTGTAGTGCTCCAGGGGCACTCTCAAAGCAGCCTGAGTTGGCACAGGTGGCAGCTTGTCCCTGGGCCGCATCTTGATATACATGGAAATCCTGCAGCAGGCAGCCGAGAACGAAGGGCGGAGGGCCTATCTGATACTGACAAAGACTTCTGCCTGGGAAAATAAAACTCAGCACCCCATGTTCCTGGTTTCTGTTTGTTGAGCTCCATGGGCACTCTCAAAGCAGCCCGAGTTGGCACAGGTGGCACCTTGTCCCTGGGCGGCATCTTGATATTCGTGGAAATCCTGCTGCCAGCCAACCCCTAAAGGTGGAGGGCCTACCTGGTACTAACAAAGGCTTCTGCCCGGGGAAACAAAACCCACCACCCCACGTTCCTGGTTTCAGTTTGAAGAGTTCCGTGGGCACTCTCAAAGCCGCGCGAGTTGGCACAGGTGGCAGCTTGTCCCTGGGCGGCATCTTCAGATTCGTGGAAATCCAGCAGGCTGCCTGCCCTTAAGAACCAAGGGCCTACCTGGTACTGACAGTGGCTTCTGCCTGGGGAAACAAAACTCAGCACCCCACGTTCCTGGTCTCAGTTTGCAGAGCTCCATGGGCACTCTCAAAGCAGCCTGAGTTGCAACAGGTAGCAGCTTGTCCCTGGGCGGCATCTTGATATTCGTGGAAATCCAGCAGGCAGCCGAGAACGAAGGGCCGAGTGCCTATCTGGTACTGACAAAGGCTTCTGACCGGGAAAATAAAACTCAGCAACCCATGTTCTTGGTTTCTGTTTGTAGAGATCCATGGGCACTCTCAAAGCAGCCGGAGTTGGCACTCGTGGCAGCTTGTCCCTGGGCGGCATCTTGATATTCGTGGAAATTCAGAGAGCAGCCTACCCCTAAGGAACAAGGGTCTGCCTTGTACTGACAAAGGCTTCTGCCCGGGGAAACAACAATCATCACCCCACGTTCCTGGTCTCAGTTTGCAGAGCTCCGTGGGCACTCTCAAAGCAGTCCAAGTTGGCACAGGTAGCAGCTTGTCCCTGGGCGGCATTTTGATATTCGTGGAAATCCAGCAGGATGCCCGCCAAGCAGGGCCGAGGGACTATCTGGTTCTGAAAATGCGTCTGCCTGGGGAAACAACACACCGAACCCCACGTTCCTGATTTCAGATTTAAGAGTTCCATGGGCACGCTCAAAGCAGCCCGAGTTGGCACAGGTGGCAGCTTGTCCCTGGGCAACATCTTGATATTCGTAGAAATCTGGCTGCCAGCCTGCCCCTAAGGGCCGAGGGCCTACCTGGTACAGACAAATGCTTCTACCCGGGGAAACAAAACCCACCACCCCACGTTCCTGGTCTCAGTTTGCAGAGCTCCATGGGCACTCTCAAAGCAGCGCGAGTTGGCACAGGTGGCAGCTTGTCCCTGGGCAGCACCTTGATATTCGTGGAAATCCAGCGGTCAGCCAGCCCCGAAGGGCCAAGGGCTTACCTGGTAGTGACAAAGGGTTCTGCCCAGGGAAAACATAACTAAGCACCCCTCGGTCCTGGTCTCAGTTTGCAGAGCTCCATGGGCACACTCAAAGCAGCCCGAGTTGGCACAGGTGGCAGCTTGTCCCTGGGTGGCATCTTGATATTCGTAGAAATCTGGCTGCCAGCCTGCCCCTAAGGGGCGAGGGCCTAACTGGTACTGACAAATGCTTCTGCCCGGGGAAACAAAACCCACCACCCCACGTTCCTGGTCTCAGTTTGCAGAGCTCCATGGGCACTCTCAAAGCAGCCCGAGTTGGCACAGGTGGCAGCTTGTCCCTGGGCGGCACCTTGATCTTCGTGGAAATCCAGAAGTCTGCCAGCCCCGAATGGCCGAGGGCCGACATGGTACAGAGAAAGGCTTCTGACTGGGTAAACAAAACCCACCACCCCACGTTCCTGGTCTCAGTTTGCAGAGCTCCATGGGCACTCTCAAAGCAGCGCGAGTTGGCACAGGTGGCAGCTTGTCCCTGGGCAGCACCTTGATATTCGTGGAAATCCAGCGGTCAGCCAGCCCCGAAGGGCCAAGGGCTTACCTGGTAGTGACAAAGGGTTCTGCCCAGGGAAAAAAAAACTAAGCACCCCTCGGTCCTGGTCTCAGTTTGCAGAGCTCCATGGGCACACTCAAAGCAGCCCGAGTTGGCACAGGTGGCAGCTTGTCCCTGGGTGGCATCTTGATATTCGTAGAAATCTGGCTGCCAGCCTGCAGCCATGGGGCGAGGGCCTAACTGGTACTGACAAATGCTTCTGCCCGGGGAAACAAAACCCACCACCCCACGTTCCTGGTCTCAGTTTGCAGAGCTCCATGGGCACTCTCAAGGCAGCCCGAGTTGGCACAGGTGGCAGCTTGTCCCTGGGCGGCATCTTGATATTCATGGAAATCCAGCGGACAACCGGCCGCGATGGGCCGAGTGCCTACCTGGTACTGCAAATGCTTCTGCCCGGGGAGACAGAACCCACCACCCCACAATTCTGGTCTCAATCTGCAGAGATCGATGGGCACTCTCAAAGCAGCCCGAGTTGGCACAGGTGGCAGCTTGTCCCTGGGCGGCATCTTGATATTCGTGGAAATCCAGCAAGCAGCCTAACCATAAGGAACAGGGGCCTACCTAGTACTGACAAAGGCTTCTGCCCGGGGAAAAAATACCCAGCAGCCCACGTTCCTGGTCTCAGATTCCAGAGCTCTGGGGGCACTCTCAAAGCAGCCCAAGTTGGCACAGGTTGCAGCTTGTCCCTGGGCTGCATCTTCAGATTCGTGGAAACCCAGCATGCAGCTGGCCAAAAAAGGCCAAGGGCCTACATGGTACGGACAAAGGCTTCGTCCTAGGGAAACAAAACCCACCACCCCACATTCCTGGTCTCAGTTTGCAGAGATCCATGGGCACTCTCATAGAAGCCTGAGTTGGCACAGGTGGCAGCTTGTCCCTGGGCGGCATCTTGATATTTGTGGAAATCCAGCAAGCAGACGGCCCGTGAGAAACAAGGCCCCACCTGGTAATGACAAAGGCTTCTGCCCAGGGAAACAAAACCCACCAGACCACATTCCTGGTCTCAGTTTACAGAGCTCCGTGGGAACACTCAAAGCAGCCCGAGTTGGCACAGGTGGCAGCTTGTCCCTGGGCGGCATCTTCAGATTCGTGGAAATCCAGCATGCAGCCGGCCACAAAAATGTCAAGGGCCTACCTGGTACGGACAAAGGCTTCGTCCAAGGGAAACAAAAGCCACCACCCCACGTTCCTGGTATCAATTAGCAGAGATCCATGGGCACTCTCAAAGCAGCCCGAGCTGGTACAGGTGGCAGCTTGTCCCTGGGCGGCATCTTGATATTCGTGGAAATCCAGCAGGCAGTCGGCCCCGAAGGGGCGAGGGCCGACATGGTACAGAGAAAGGCTTCTGACTGGGTAAAAAAAACCCACCAGCCCACGTTCCTTGTCTCAGTTTCCAGAACTCCATGGGCACTCTCAAGGCATCCGGAGTTGGCACGGGTGGCAGCTTGTCCGTGGGCGGCATCTTGATATTCGTGGAAGTCCAGCAAGCAGCCTGCCCATGAGGAACAAGGCCCTACATGGTACTGACAAAGGCTTCAGCCCGGGGAAACAAAACCCACCACCCCACATTGCTGGTCTCAGTTTGCAGAGATCCATGGGCACTCTCAAAGCAGCGCGAGTTGGCACAGGTGGCAGCTTGTCCCTGGGTGGCATCTTGATATTCGTGGAAATCCAGCAAGCCGGCAAACCATAAGGAACAAGGCCCTACCTGGTACTGACAAAGGCTTCTGCCCGCAAAAGCCAAACCCACCAGCCCACGTTCCTGGTCTCAATCTGCAGAGATCCATGGGCACACTCAAAGCAGCCCGAGTTGGCATAGGTGGCATCTTGTCCCTGGGCGGCACCTTGATCTTCGTGGAAATCCAGAAGTCTGCCAGCCCCGAATGGCCGAGGGCCGACATGGTACAGAGAAAGGCTTCTGACTGGGTAAACAAAACCCACCACCCCACGTTCCTGGTCTCAGTTTGCAGAGCTCCATGGGCACTCTCAAAGCAGCGCGAGTTGGCACAGGTGGCAGCTTGTCCCTGGGCAGCACCTTGATATTCGTGGAAATCCAGCGGTCAGCCAGCCCCGAAGGGCCAAGGGCTTACCTGGTAGTGACAAAGGGTTCTGCCCAGGGAAAACAAAACTAAGCACCCCTCGGTCCTGGTCTCAGTTTGCAGAGCTCCATGGGCACACTCAAAGCAGCCCGAGTTGGCACAGGTGGCAGCTTGTCCCTGGGTGGCATCTTGATATTCGTAGAAATCTGGCTGCCAGCCTGCCCCTAAGGGGCGAGGGCCTAACTGGTACTGACAAATGCTTCTGCCCGGGGAAACAAAACCCACCACCCCACGTTCCTGGTCTCAGTTTGCAGAGCTCCATGGGCACTCTCAAGGCAGCTGGAGTTGGCACGGGTGGCAGCTTGTCCGTGGGCGGCATCTTGATATTCATGGAAATCCCTTTGCCAGCCTGCCCCTGAGGAACAAGGCCCTACCTGGTACGGACAAAGGCTTCTGCCCGGGGAAACAAAACCCACCAGCCCACGTTCCTGGTCTCAGTCTGCAGAGCTCCATGGGCACTCTCAAAGCAGCCCGAGTTGGCACAGGTGGCAGCTTGACCCTGGGCAGCATCTTGATATTGGCGGAAATCCAGCAGGCAGCCGGCCCCGAAGGGACAGGGGCCTTCCTGGTACTGACAAATTCTTCTGCCCGGGAAAACAAAACTCAGCATCCCACGGTCATGGTCTCAGTTTGCAGAGCTCCATGGGCACTCTCAAAGCAGCCCGAGTTGGCACAGGTGGCAGCATGTCCCTGGGCAGCACCTTGATTTACGTGGAAATCCAGCAGTCAACCTGCTCCTGAGGAACAAGGGCCTACCTGGTACTGACCAATGCTTAGGCCCAGGGAAACAAAACCCACAACCCCACATTCCTGGTCTCAGATTGCAGAGCTTGGCAGGCAGTCTCAAAGCAGCCTGAGTTGGCACGGAGGGCAGCTTGCCCCTGGGGTGCATCTTGATATTCGCGGAAATCCAGCAGGCTGCCGACAAAGAAGGATCGAGGGCCTACCTGGCAGTGCAAATGCTTCTGCCTGGGGAAACCATTCCCACAACCCCACGTTCCTGGTCTCAGTTAGCAGAGCTCCATGGGCACTCTCAAAGCAGCACGAGTTGGCACAGGTGGCAGCTTGTCCCTAGGCGGCATCTTGATATTCGTGGAAATCCAGCAAGCAGCCGGCCCCTTAGGGCCAAGGGCCTACCTGGGACTGACAAAGGCTTCTGCCCAGGGAAACAAAATTCACCAACCCACGTTCCTGGTCTCAGTTTGCAGAGCTCCATGGGCAGTCTCAAAGCAGCCCGAGTTGGCACAGGTGGCAGCTTGTCCCCGGGAAGCATCTTGATATTCGTGGAAATCCAGCAGTCAGCCTGACCCAAAGAAACAAGGGCCTACCTGGTACTGACAAAGGTTTCTGCCCAGGGAAACAAAACCCACAAACCCACGTTCCTGGTCTCAGTTTTAAGTACTCCGTGGGCACTCTCAAAGAAGCCCGAGTTGGCACAGGTGGCAGCTTGTCCCTGGGCGGCATCTTGATTTTCGGGGAAATCCAGCAACCAGCCTGCCCCTAAGTGCCGAGGTCCTACATAGTACTGACAAATACTTCTGCTGGGAAAACAAAATTACGCACCCCACGTTCCTGGTCTCAGTTTGAAGAGCCCCGAGGGCACTCTCAAAGCACCCCGAGTTGCCACAGGTCTCAGCTTGTCCCTGGGCAGCATCTTGATTTTCGGGGAAATCCAGCAGGCAGGCGGCCGCTAAGGACCAAGGGCCTACCTGGAACTAAAAAAGGCTTCCGCCCAGGAAAACAAAACCCACCACCCCACGTTCGTGGTCTCGAATTTGCAGAGCTCCATGGGCACTCTCAAAGCAGCCCGAGTTGGCACAGGTGGCAGCTTGTCCCTGGGCAGCATCTTGATATTCATGGAAATCCCTTTGACAGCCAGCCCCTTCGGGCCAAGGGCCTACCTGGTATTGACAAAGGCTTCTGCCCAGGGAAATAAAACCCATAACCCCACGTTCCTGGTCTCAGTTTGCAGAACTGCGTGGGCACTCTCAAAGCAGCCCGAGTTGGCACAGGTAGCAGCATGCCCCTGGGCAGCATCTTGATATTCGCGGAAATCCATCAGGCAGCCGGCCCCGAAGGGACAAGGGCCTACCTGGTACTGCTAATGCCTCAGACCGGGAAAACAAAACGCAGCCCCCCACGTTCCAGGTCTCAGTTTGCAGAGCTCCATGGGCACTCTCTAAGCAGCCCGAGTTGGCACAAGTGGCAGCTTGTCCCTGGGCGGAATCTTGATATTCGTGGAAATCCAGCGAGGAGCCTACCCTTAAGAAACAAGTGCCTTCCTGGTACTGACAAATTCTTCTGCCCGGGAAAACAAAACTCAGCATCCCACGGTCATGGTCTCAGTTTGCAGAGCTCCATGGGCACTCTCAAATCAGCCCGAGTTGGCACAGGTGGCAGCTTGTCCCTGGGCGGCATCTTGATATTCGCGGAAATCCCGCTGCCAGCCTGCACATTTGGGCCAAGTGCCGCCCTGATACACCAAATGCTTCTGCCCGTGCAAACAAAACTCCCCAGGCCACGTTCCTGGTCTCAGTGGGAACAGTTCCATGGGCACTCTCAAAGCAGCACGAGTTGTCACAGGTGGCAGCTTGTCCCTGTGCGGCATCTTGATTTTCAGGGAAATCCAGCAGCCAGCCTGCCCCTAAGGGCCGAGGGCCTACCTAGTACTGAGAAATTCTTCTGCCCGGGGAAAAAAAAATCAGCACCGCACGTTCCTGGTCTCAGTTTTCAGAGCTCCATGGGCAGTCTCAAAGCAGCTAGAGTTGGCAATGGTGGAAGCTTGTCCCTGGGCGGCATCTTGATATTCATGGAAATCCAGCAGGCTGCCTGCCCGTAAAGAACCAAGGGCCTACCTGGTACTGCAAATGCTTCGGCCCGTGGAAAAAAACCCACCACCCCACTTTCCTGGTCTCACTTTGCAGAGCTCCATGGGCACTCTCAAAGCAGCCCGAGTTGGCACAGGTGGCAGCTTGTCCCTGGGCGGCATCTTGATATTCGTGGAAATCCAGAAGGCAGCCTGCCCCTAAAGCCGAGGGCCTACCTGGTTCAGAAAAAGGCTTCTGCCCGGGGAAACACAAACCCCGAACCTACGTTCCTGGTCTCAGTTTGCAGAGCTCCACGGGCACTCTCAAAGTAGCCCGAGTTGGCACAGGTGGCAGCTTGTCTCTGGGCAGTATCTTGATTTTCGGGGAAATCCAGCAGCCAAGCGGCCCCTAAGGAACAAGGGCCTACCTGGTACTGACAAATGCTTCTGACCAGGGAATCAAAACCCACCACCGCTCTTTCCTGGTCTCTACTTTGCAGAGCTCCATGGGCACACTCAAAGCAGCCCGAGTTGGCAAAGGTGGCAGCTTGTCCCTTGGCGGCATCTTCAGATTCGTGGTAATCCAGCGAGGAGCCTACCCCTAAGGAACAAGGGCCTACCTGTTTGTCGCAAAGGCTTCTGCCCGGGAAAACAAAACTCAGCACCCCACATTCCTGGTCTCAGTTTGCAGAGCTCGGAGGGCACTCTCAAAGCCGCTGGAGTTGGCACGGGTGGCAGCTTGTCTCTGGGCGGCATCTTGATATTCGTGGAAATCCAGTAGGCTGCCAGCCCCAAAGGGCGGTGGGCCGACCTACTACAGACAAAGGCTTCTGCCCGGAGAAACAAAACCCACAACCCCACGTCCTGGTCTCAGTTTGCAGAGCTCCATGGGCACTCTCAAAGAAGCCCGAGTTGGCACAGGTGGCAGCTTGTCCATGGGCCGCATCTTGATATTCGTAAAACCCAGCAAGCAGCCTACCCCTAAGGGCCAAGGGCCTACCTGGGACTGACAAATGCTTCTGTCTGGGAAAACAAAACCCACTACCCCACGTTCCTGGTCTCAGTTTGCAGAGCTCCATGGGCACTCTCAAAGCAGCCCGAGTTGGCACAGGTGGCAGCTTGTCCCTGGGCGGCATCTTGATATTCGTGGAAATCCAGCAGGCAGCCGTCCCCTCAGGGCCGAGGTCCTACCTGGTACTGAAAAAGGCTTCTGCCCAGGCAATCGAATTTCGCAAACCCACGTTCCTGGTCTCAGTTTGCAGAGCTCCATGGGCACTTCGAATGCAGCCTGAGTCGGCACAGGGGGCAGCTTGTCCCTGGGCGGCATCTTCAGATTCGTGGAAATCCAGCCGGCAGCCGGCCCAAAAGATCTGAGGGCATACCTGGTTCTGACAAAGGCTTCTGTCTGCGGAAACAAAACCCACCACCCCACGTTCTACATCTCAGTTTGCAGAGCTCCATGGGCACTCTCAAAGCAGCCCGAGTTGGCACAGGTGGCAGCTTGTCCCTGGGCGGCATCTTGATATTCGTGGAAATCCAGCAAGCAGCCTACACATAAGGAACAAGGGCCTGCCTGGTACCGGCAAAGGCTTCGGCCCGGGGAAAACACAATCAGCACCCCACGTTCCTGGTCTCAGTTTGCAGAGCTCCGTGGGCACTCTCAAAGCAGCCTGAGTTGGCACAGGTGGCAGCTTGTCCCTGGGCGGCATCTTGATATTCGTGGAAATCCTGCAGCAGGCAGCCGAGAACGAAGGGCAGAGGGCCTACCTGGTACTGACAAAGGCTTCTGCCCGGGGAAACAAAACCCACCACCCCACGTTCCTGGTTTCAGTTTGAAGAGTTCCATGGGCACACTAAAGGCAGCCCGAGTTGGCACAGGTGGCAGCATGTCCCTTGGCAGCATCTTGATATTCGTTGAAATCCAGAGAGCAGCCTACCCCTAAGGAACAAGGGCCTACCTGGTACTGACAAAGGCTTCTGCCCGTGGAAACAAAACCCAAAACCCCACGTTCCTGGTCTCAGTTTGCAGAGCTCCATGGGCACTCTCTAAGCAGCCCGAGTTGGCACAGGAGGCAGCTTGTCCCTGGGCGGCATCTTGATATTCGTGGAAATCCAGAGAGCAGCCTACCCCTAAGGAACAAGGGCCTGCCTGGTACTGACAAAGGCTTCTGCCCGGGGAAAACACAATCAGCACCCCACGTTCATGGTCTCAATTTGCAGAGCTCCGTGGGCACTCTCAAAGCAGCCCGAGTTGGCACAGGTAGCAGCTTGTCCCTGGGCGGCATCTTGATATTCATGGAAATCCTGGAGCAGGCATCCGAGAACGAAGGGCAGAGGGCCTATCTGGTACTGACAAAGGCTTCTGACCAGGAAAATAAAACTCAGCACCCCATGTTCCTGGTTTCTGTTTGTAGTGCTCCAGGGGCACTCTCAAAGCAGCCTGAGTTGGCACAGGTGGCAGCTTGTCCCTGGGCGGCATCTTGATATACATGGAAATCCTGCAGCAGGCAGCCGAGAACGAAGGGCGGAGGGCCTATCTGATACTGACAAAGACTTCTGCCTGGGAAAATAAAACTCAGCACCCCATGTTCCTGGTTTCTGTTTGTTGAGCTCCATGGGCACTCTCAAAGCAGCCCGAGTTGGCACAGGTGGCACCTTGTCCCTGGGCGGCATCTTGATATTCGTGGAAATCCTGCTGCCAGCCAACCCCTAAAGGTGGAGGGCCTACCTGGTACTAACAAAGGCTTCTGCCCGGGGAAACAAAACCCACCACCCCACGTTCCTGGTTTCAGTTTGAAGAGTTCCGTGGGCACTCTCAAAGCCGCGCGAGTTGGCACAGGTGGCAGCTTGTCCCTGGGCGGCATCTTCAGATTCGTGGAAATCCAGCAGGCTGCCTGCCCTTAAGAACCAAGGGCCTACCTGGTACTGACAGTGGCTTCTGCCTGGGGAAACAAAACTCAGCACCCCACGTTCCTGGTCTCAGTTTGCAGAGCTCCATGGGCACTCTCAAAGCAGCCTGAGTTGCAACAGGTAGCAGCTTGTCCCTGGGCGGCATCTTGATATTCGTGGAAATCCAGCAGGCAGCCGAGAACGAAGGGCCGAGTGCCTATCTGGTACTGACAAAGGCTTCTGACCGGGAAAATAAAACTCAGCAACCCATGTTCTTGGTTTCTGTTTGTAGAGATCCATGGGCACTCTCAAAGCAGCCGGAGTTGGCACTCGTGGCAGCTTGTCCCTGGGCGGCATCTTGATATTCGTGGAAATTCAGAGAGCAGCCTACCCCTAAGGAACAAGGGTCTGCCTTGTACTGATAAAGGCTTCTGCCCGGGGAAACAACAATCATCACCCCACGTTCCTGGTCTCAGTTTGCAGAGCTCCGTGGGCACTCTCAAAGCAGTCCAAGTTGGCACTGGTAGCAGCTTGTCCCTGGGCGGCATTTTGATATTCGTGGAAATCCAGCTGGATGCCCGCCAAGCAGGGCCGAGGGACTATCTGGTTCTGAAAATGCGTCTGCCTGGGGAAACAACACACCGAACCCCACGTTCCTGATTTCAGATTTAAGAGTTCCATGGGCACGCTCAAAGCAGCCCGAGTTGGCACAGGTGGCAGCTTGTCCCTGGGCAACATCTTGATATTCGTAGAAATCTGGCTGCCAGCCTGCCCCTAAGGGCCGAGGGCCTACCTGGTACAGACAAATGCTTCTACCCGGGGAAACAAAACCCACCACCCCACGTTCCTGGTCTCCGTTTGCAGAGCTCCATGGGCACTCTCAAAGCAGCGCGAGTTGGCACAGGTGGCAGCTTGTCCCTGGGCAGCACCTTGATATTCGTGGAAATCCAGCGGTCAGCCAGCCCCGAAGGGCCAAGGGCTTACCTGGTAGTGACAAAGGGTTCTGCCCAGGGAAAACATAACTAAGCACCCCTCGGTCCTGGTCTCAGTTTGCAGAGCTCCATGGGCACACTCAAAGCAGCCCGAGTTGGCACAGGTGGCAGCTTGTCCCTGGGTGGCATCTTGATATTCGTAGAAATCTGGCTGCCAGCCTGCCCCTAAGGGGCGAGGGCCTAACTGGTACTGACAAATGCTTCTGCCCGGGGAAACAAAACCCACCACCCCACGTTCCTGGTCTCAGTTTGCAGAGCTCCATGGGCACTCTCAAAGCAGCCCGAGTTGGCACAGGTGGCAGCTTGTCCCTGGGCCGCATCTTGATATTCGTGGAAATCCTGCAGCAGGCAGCCGAGAACGAAGGGCGGAGGGCCTATCTGCTACTGACAAAGGCTTCTGCCCGGGAAAATAAAACTCAGCACCCCATGTTCCTGGTTTCTGTTTGTAGAGCTCCATGGGCACTCTCAAAGCCGTGCGAGTTGGCACAGGTGGCAGCTTGTCCCTGGGCGGCATCTTGATATTCGTGGAAATCCTGCTGCCAGCGTACCCCAAAGAGCCGAGGGCCTACCTGGTACTGACAAAGGCTTCTGCCCGGGAAAATAAAACCCACAAACTCATGTTCCTGGTCTCAGTTTGCAGAGCTCCGTGGGCACACTCAAAGCAGCCCGAGTTGGCACAGGTGGCAGCTTGTCCCTGGGCGGCATCTTGATATTCGTGGAAATCCAGCAGGCTGCTGGCCAAGCAGGGCCGAGGGCCTATCTGGTACTGCAAATGCTTCTGCCCGGGGAAACAAAGCCCACAACCCCACGTTCCTGGTCTCAGTTTTCAGAGCTCCATGGGCACTCTCTATACAGCCCGAGTTGGCACAGGTGGCAGCTTGTCCCTGGGCGGCATCTTGGTATTAGTAGAAATCTGGCTGCCAGCCTGCCCCGAAAGGCCGAGGGCCTACCTGGTACTGACAAAGGCTTCTGCCCGGGGAAACAAAACCCACCACCCCACGTTCCTGGTCTCAGTTTGCAGAGCTCCATGGGCACTCTCAAAGCAGCCCGAGTTGGCACAGGTGGCAGCTTGTCCCTGGGCAGCTCCTTGATATTCGTGGAAATCCAGCGGCAGCCGGCCCCGATGGGCCAAGGGCTTACCTGGTAGTGACAAAGGCTTCTGCCCGGGAAAACAACAATCAGCACCCCACGTTCCTGGTCTCAGTTTGCAGAGCTCCATGGGCACTCTCAAAGCCGCGCGAGTTCGCACAGGTGGCAGCTTGTCCCTGGGCGGCATCTTCAGATTCGTGGAAATCCTGCAGCAGGCAGCCGAGAACGTAGGGCCGCGGGCCTATCTGGTACAGACAAAGGCTTCTGCCCGGGAAAATAAAACTCAGCAAGCCATGTTCCTGGTTTCTGTTTGTAGAGCTCCGTGGGCACTCTCAAAGCAGCCCGAGTTGGCACAGGTGGCAGCTTGTCCCTGCGCAGCACCTTGATATTCGTGGAAATCCAGCCGGCTGCCGGCCAAGCAGGGCCGAGGGCCTATCTGGTACTGCAAATGCTTCTGCCCGGGGAAACAAACCAACAACCCATGTTCCTGGTTTCAGATTTAAGAGTTCCATGGGCACACTCAAAGCAGCCCGAGTTGGCACAGGTAGCAGCTTGACCCTAGGCGGCATCTTGATATTCGTAGAAATCTGGCTGCCAGCCTGCCCCTAAGGGCCGAGGTCCTACCTGGTACTAACAAATGCTTCTGCCGGGGAAACAAAACCCACCACCCCACGTTCCTAGGTCTCAGTTTGCAGAGCTCTGTGGGCACTCTCAAAGCAGCCCGAGTTGGCACAGGTGGCAGCTTGTCCCTGGGCAACATCTTGATATTCGTGGAAATCCAGAGAGCAGCCTACCCCTAAGGAACAAGGGCCTGCCTGGTACTGACAAAGGCTTCTCCCCGGGGAAACAACAATCAGCACCCCACATTCCTGGGCTCAGTTTGCAGAGCTCCGTGGGCACTCTTAAAGCAGCCCGAGTTGGCACAGGTGGCAGCTTGTCCGTGGGCGGCATCTTGATATTCGTGGAAATCCTGCAGCAGGCAGCCGAGAACAAAGGGCGGATGGCCTATCTGGTACTGACAAAGGCTTCTGCCCAGGGAAACAAACCCCGCCACCCCACGTTCCTGGTCTCAGTTTGCAGAGCTCCATGGGCACTCTCAAAGCAGCCCGAGTTGGCACAGGTGGCAGCTTGTCCCTGGGCGGCATCTTGATATTCGTGGAAATCCTGCAGCAAGCCTGCCCCTAAGTGTGGAGGGCCTACCTGGTACTGACAAAGGCTTCTGCCCGGGGAAACAAAACCCACCACCCCACGTTCCTGGTTTCAGTTTGAAGAGTTCCGTGGGCACTCTAAAGGCAGCCCGAGTTGGCACAGGTGGCAGCATGTCCCTTGGCAGCATCTTGATATTCGTGGAAATCCAGCAGGCTGCCTGCCCTTAAGGACCAAGGGCCTACCTGGCACAGACAACGGCTTCTGCCCGGGGAAACGAAACCCACCAGCCCACGTTCCTGGTCTCAGATTGCAGAGCTCCATGGGCACTCTCAAAGCAGCCCGAGTTGGCACAGGTGGCAGCTTGTCCCTGGGCGGCATCTTGATATTCGTGGAAACCCAGCAAGCAGCCTACCCCTAAGGAACAAGGGCCTACCTGGTACTGACAAAAGCTTCTGCCCGTGGAAACAAACCCCGCCACCCCACGTTCCTGGTCTCAGTTTGCAGAGATCCATGGGCACTCTCAAAGCAGCCCGAGTTGGCACAGGTGGCAGCTTGTCCCTGCGTGGCATCTTGGTATTCGGGGAAATCCAGCAGGCAGACGGCCTTGAAGGGCCAAGAGCTTACCTGGTAGTGACAAAGGGTTCTGCAAAGGGAAAACAAAACTCAGCACACCTCGGTCCTGGTCTCAGTTTGCAGAGTTCCATGGGCACTCTCAAAGCCGCGCGAGTTGGCACAGGTGGCAGCTTGTCCCTGGGCAACATCTTGATATTCGTGGAAATCCAGCCGGCTGCCGGCCAAGCAGGGCCGAGTGCCTATCTGGTACTGCAAATGCTTCTGCCCGGGGAAACAAAACCCACAACCCCATGTTCCTGGTTTCAGATTTAAGAGTTCCATGGGCACACTCAAAGCAGCCCGAGTTGGCACAGGTGGCAGTTTGACCCTGGGCGGCATCTTGATATTCGTGGAAATCCTGCAGCAAGCCTGCCCCTAAGTGTGAAGGGCCTACCTGGTACTGACAAAGGCTTCTGCCCGGGGAAACAAAACCCACCACCCCACGTTCCTGGTTTCAGTCTGCAGAGATCCATGGGCACTCTCAAAGCAGCCCGAGTTGGCACGGGTGGCAGCTTGTCCCTGGGCGGCACCTTGATATTCGTGGAAATCCAGCGGACATCCGGCCGCGATGGGCCGAGTGCCTACCTGGTACTGCAAATGCTTCTGCCCGGGAAGACAGAACCCACCACCCCACAATTCTGGTCTCAATCTGCAGAGATCGATGGGCATTCTCAAAGCAGCCCAAGTTGGCACAGGTAGCAGCTTGTCCCTGGGCGGCATCTTGATATTCGTGGAAATCCAGCAAGCAGCCTAACCATAAGGAACAGGGGCCTACCTAGTACTGACAAAGGCTTCTGCCCGGGGAAAATATACCCAGCAGCCCACGTTCCTGGTCTCAGATTCCAGAGCTCTGTGGGCATCCTCAAAGCAGCCCGAGTTGGCACAGGGGCAGCTTGTCCCTGGGCAGCATCTCGATATTCGTGGAAATCCAGCAGGCAGCCTGCCTCTGAGAAACAAGGCCCTACCTGGTAGTGACAAAGGCTTCTGCCCGGGGAAACAAAACCCACCTCCCCACGTTCCTGGTTTCAGTCTGCAGAGCTCCATGGGCACTCTCAAAGCAGCCCGAGTTGGCACAGGTGGCAGCTTGTCCCTGGGCGACACCTTGATATTCGTGGAAATCCAGCGGACAACCGGCCGCGATGGGCCGAGTGCCTACCTGGTACTGCAAATGCTTCTGCCCAGGGAGACAAAACCCACCAGCCCACAATTCTGGTCGCAGTCTGCCGAGATCGATGGGCACTCTCAAAGCAGCCCAAGTTGGCACAGGTGAGAGCTTGTCCCTGGGCTGCATCTTGATATTCGTGGAAATCCAGCAAGCAGCCTAACCATAAGGTACAGGGGCCTGCCTAGTACTGGCAAAGGCTTCTGCCCGGGGAAAAAATACCCAGCAGCCCACGTTCCTGGTCGCAGATTCCAGAGCTCTGTGGGCACTCTCAAAGCAGCCCAAGTTGGCACAGGTGGCAGATTGTCCCTGGGCGGCATCTTGATATTCGTGGAAATCCAGCAAGCAGACGGCCCGTGAGGAACAAGGCCCTACCTGGTACTGACAAAGGCTTCTGCCCGGGGAAACAAAACCCACCAGCCCACGTTCCTGGTCTCAGTTTGCAGAGCTCCATGGGCACTCTCAAAGCAGCCCGAGTTGGCACAGGTGGCAGCTTGTCCCTGGGCGGCACCTTGATCTTCGTGGAAATCCAGAAGGCTGCCAGCCCCGACGGGCCGAGGGCCGACATGGTACAGAGAAAGGCTTCTGACTGTGTAAACAAAACCCACCACCCCATCTTCCTGGTCTCAGTTTCCAGAGCTCCATGGGCACTCTCAAAGTAGCCCGAGTTGGCACAGGTGGCAGCTTGTCCATGGGCCGCATCTTGATATTCGTGGAAGTCCAGCAAGCAGCTTGCCCATGAGGAACAAGGCCCTACCTGGTACTGACAAAGGCTTCTGCCCGGGGAAACAAAACCCACCACCCCACGTTTCTGGTTTCAGTCTGCAGAGATCCATGGGCACTCTCAAAGCAGCCCGAGTTGGCAGAGCAGGCAGCTTGTCCCTGGGCGGCATCTTGATATTCGTGGAAATCCAGCGGACAACCGGCCGCGATGGGCCGAGTGCCTACCTGGTACTGCAAATGCTTCTGCCCGGGGACACAGAACCCACCACCCCACAATTCTGGTCTCAATCTGCACAGATCGATGGGTACTCTCAAAGCAGCCCGACTTGGCACAGGTAGCAGCTTGACCCTGGGCGGCAAATTGATATTCGCGGAAATCCAGCGGACAACCGGCCGCAATGGGCCGAGTGCCTACCTGGTACTGCAAATGCTTCTGCCCGGGGAGACAGAACCCACCACCCCACAATTCTGGTCTCAATCTGCACAGATCGATGGGCACTCTCAAAGCAGCCCGAGTTGGCACAGGTAGCAGCTTGTCCCTGGGCGGCATCTTGGTATTCGTGGAAATCCTGCAGCAGGCAGCCGGACCTGAAGCGCCGAGGGCCTACCTGGCCCTGCAAATGCTTCTGCCCAAGGAGACAAAACCCACCAGCCCACGTTCCTGGTCTCAGTTTCCACAGCTCCATGGGCACTCACAAAGTAGCCCGAGTTGGCACAAGTGGCACCTTGTCCCTGGGCGGCACCTTGATATTCGTGGAAATCCAGCAAGCAGACGGCCCGTGAGGAACAAGGCCCTACCTGGTACTGACAAAGGCTTCTACCCAGGGAAAGAAAACCCACCAGCCCACGTTCCTGGTCTCAGTTTACAGAGCTCCGTGGGAACTCTCAAAGCAGCCCGAGTTGGCACAGGTGGCAGCTTGTCCCTGGGCGGCACCTTGATCTTCGTGGAAATCCAGAAGGCTGCCAGCCCCGACGGGCCGAGGGCCGACATGGTACAGAGAAAGGCTTCTGACTGGGTAAACAAAACCCATCAGCCCACGTTCCTGGTCTCAGTTTCCAGAGCTCCATGGCCACTCTCAAAGCAGCCCGTGTTGGCACAGGTGGCAGATTGTCCCTGGGCGGCATCTTCAGATTCGTGGAAATCCAGCAGGCAGCCGGCCACAAAAGGCCAAGGGCCTACCTGGTACTGACAAATGCTTCTCCCCAAGGAAACGAAACCCACCACCCCACCTTCCTACTCTGAGTCTGCAGAGATCCATGGGCACTCTCAAAGCCGCCCGTGTTGGCACAGGTGGCAGCTTGTCCCTGGGCCGCACCTTGATATTCGTGGAAATCGAGCGGACAAGCGGCCACGATAGGCCCAGGGCCTACCTGGTACTGACAAATACTTCTGCCCGGGGAAACAAAACCCGCCACCCCACGTTCCTAGTCTCCGTTTGCAGAGCTCCATGGGCACGCTCAAAGCAGCCCGAGTTGGCACCGGTGGCAGCTTGTCCCTGGGCCGCATCTTGTTATTCGTGGAAATCCAGCAGGCAGACGGACCTGAAGGGCCGAGGGCCTACCTCGTAATGACAAAGGCTTCTGCCCAAGGAGACAAAACCCACCAGCCCACGTTCCTGGTCTCAGATTGCAGAGCTCCATGGGCACTCTCAAAGCAGCCCAAATTGGCACAGGTGGCAGCTTGTCGCTGGGCGGCATCTTCAGATTCGTGGAAATCCAGCTGGCAGCCGGCCACAAAAGGCCGAGGTCGTACCTGCTATGGACAATGGCTTCGTCCCAGGGAAGGGAAACCCACCAGCCCACGTTCCTGGTCTCAGTTTGCAGAGCTCCATGGGCACTCTCCAAGCAGCCCGAGTTGGCACAGGTGGCAGCTTGTCCCGGGGCAGCACCTTGTTATTTGTTGAAATCCAACAGGCAGACGGACGCGAAGGGCCGAGGGCCTACCTGCTATTGACAATGCTTCTGCCCGGGGAAACTAAACCCACCAGCCCACGTTCCTGGTTTTAGATTGCAGAGCTCCATGGGCACTCTCGAAGCAGCCAGAGTTGGCACCGGTGGCAGATTGTCCCTGGGCCGCATCTTGTTATTGGTTTAAAATCCAGCTGGCAGACAGACCCGAAGGGCCGAGGGCCTACCTGGTATTGACAAAGGCTTCTGCCCAAGGAGACAAAACCCACCAGCCCACGTTCCTGGTCTCAGTTTGCAGAGCTCCATGGGCACTCTCAAAGCAGCCCGTGTTGGCACAGGTGGCAGATTGTCCCTGGCCGGCATCTTCAGATTCGTGGAAATCCAGCAGGCAGCCGGCCACAAAAGGCCGAGGGCCTACCTGCTATGGACAATGGCTTCGTCCCAGGGAAACGAAACCCACCACACCACGTACCTGGTCTCAGTTTCCAGAGCTCCATGGGCACTCTCAAAGCAGCCCGAGTTGGCACAGGTGGCAGCTTGTCCCTGGGCAGCACCTTGATATTTGTTGAAATCCAACAGGCAGACGGACGCGAAGGGCCGAGGGGCCTACCTGGTATTGCAAATGCTTCTGCCCGGGGAAACGAAACCCACCAGCCCACGTTCCTGGTCTCAGATTGCAGAGCTCCATGGGCACTCTCAAAGCAGCCCGAGTTGGCACAGGTGGCAGATTGTCCCTGGGCGGCATCTTCAGATTCGTGGAAATCCAGCAGGCAGCCGGCGACAAAAGGCCAAGGGCCGACCTGGTATTGACAATGGCTTCTGCCCAAGAAGACAAAACCCACCAGCCCACGTTCCTGGTCTCAGTTTGCAGAGCTCCATGGGCACTCTCAAAGCAGCCCGAGTTGGCACAGGTGGCAGCTTGTCCCTGGGCGGCATCTTGATATTCGTGGAAATCCAGCAAGCAGCCTAACCATAAGGAACAGGGGCCTACCTAGTACTGACAAAGGCTTCTGCCCGGGGAAAATATACCCAGCAGCCCACGTTCCTGGTCTCAGATTCCAGAACTCTGTGGGCATCCTCAAAGCAGCCCGAGTTGGCACAGGGGCAGCTTGTCCCTGGGCAGCATCTCGATATTCGTGGAAATCCAGCAGGCAGCCTGCCGCTGAGAAACAAGGCCCTACCTGGTAGTGACAAAGGCTTCTGCCCGGGGAAACAAAACCCACCTCCCCACGTTCCTGGTTTCAGTCTGCAGAGCTCCATGGGCACTCTCAAAGCAGCCCGAGTTGGCACAGGTGGCAGCTTGTCCCTGGGCGACACCTTGATATTCGTGGAAATCCAGCGGACAACCGGCCGCGATGGGCCGAGTGCCTACCTGGTACTGCAAATGCTTCTGCCCAGGGAGACAAAACCCACCAGCCCACAATTCTGGTCGCAGTCTGCCGAGATCGATGGGCACTCTCAAAGCAGCCCAAGTTGGCACAGGTGAGAGCTTGTCCCTGGGCTGCATCTTGATATTCGTGGAAATCCAGCAAGCAGCCTAACCATAAGGTACAGGGGCCTGCCTAGTACTGGCAAAGGCTTCTGCCCGGGGAAAAAATACCCAGCAGCCCACGTTCCTGGTCGCAGATTCCAGAGCTCTGTGGGCACTCTCAAAGCAGCCCAAGTTGGCACAGGTGGCAGATTGTCCCTGGGCGGCATCTTGATATTCGTGGAAATCCAGCAAGCAGACGGCCCGTGAGGAACAAGGCCCTACCTGGTACTGACAAAGGCTTCTGCCCGGGGAAACAAAACCCACCAGCCCACGTTCCTGGTCTCAGTTTGCAGAGCTCCGTGGGCACTCTCAAAGCAGCCCGAGTTGGCACAGGTGGCAGCTTGTCCCTGGGCGGCACCTTGATCTTCGTGGAAATCCAGAAGGCTGCCAGCCCCGACGGGCCGAGGGCCGACATGGTACAGAGAAAGGCTTCTGACTGTGTAAACAAAACCCACCACCCCATCTTCCTGGTCTCAGTTTCCAGAGCTCCATGGGCACTCTCAAAGTAGCCCGAGTTGGCACAGGTGGCAGCTTGTCCATGGGCCGCATCTTGATATTCGTGGAAGTCCAGCAAGCAGCTTGCCCATGAGGAACAAGGCCCTACCTGGTACTGACAAAGGCTTCTGCCCGGGGAAACAAAACCCACCACCCCACGTTTCTGGTTTCAGTCTGCAGAGATCCATGGGCACTCTCAAAGCAGCCCGAGTTGGCAGAGCAGGCAGCTTGTCCCTGGGCGGCATCTTGATATTCGTGGAAATCCAGCGGACAACCGGCCGCGATGGGCCGAGTGCCTACCTGGTACTGCAAATGCTTCTGCCCGGGGAGACAGAACCCACCACCCCACAATTCTGGTCTCAATCTGCACAGATCGATGGGTACTCTCAAAGCAGCCCGACTTGGCACAGGTAGCAGCTTGACCCTGGCCGGCAAATTGATATTCGCGGAAATCCAGCGGACAACCGGCCGCAATGGGCCGAGTGCCTACCTGGTAGTGCAAATGCTTCTGCCCGGGGAGACAGAACCCACCAACCCACAATTCTGGTCTCAATCTGCACAGATCGATGGGCACTCTCAAAGCAGCCCGAGTTGGCACAGGTAGCAGCTTGTCCCTGGGCGGCATCTTGGTATTCGTGGAAATCCTGCAGCAGGCAGCCGGACCTGAAGCGCCGAGGGCCTACCTGGCCCTGCAAATGCTTCTGCCCAAGGAGACAAAACCCACCAGCCCACGTTCCTGGTCTCAGTTTCCACAGCTCCATGGGCACTCACAAAGTAGCCCGAGTTGGCACAAGTGGCACCTTGTCCCTGGGCGGCACCTTGATATTCGTGGAAATCCAGCAAGCAGACGGCCCGTGAGGAACAAGGCCCTACCTGGTACTGACAAAGGCTTCTACCCAGGGAAAGAAAACCCACCAGCCCACGTTCCTGGTCTCAGTTTACAGAGCTCCGTGGGAACTCTCAAAGCAGCCCGAGTTGGCACAGGTGGCAGCTTGTCCCTGGGCGGCACCTTGATCTTCGTGGAAATCCAGAAGGCTGCCAGCCCCGACGGGCCGAGGGCCGACATGGTACAGAGAAAGGCTTCTGACTGGGTAAACAAAACCCATCAGCCCACGTTCCTGGTCTCAGTTTCCAGAGCTCCATGGCCACTCTCAAAGCAGCCCGTGTTGGCACAGGTGGCAGATTGTCCCTGGGCGGCATCTTCAGATTCGTGGAAATCCAGCAGGCAGCCGGCCACAAAAGGCCAAGGGCCTACCTGGTACTGACAAATGCTTCTCCCCAAGGAAACGAAACCCACCACCCCACCTTCCTACTCTCAGTCTGCAGAGATCCATGGGCACTCTCAAAGCCGCCCGTGTTGGCACAGGTGGCAGCTTGTCCCTGGGCCGCACCTTGATATTCGTGGAAATCGAGCGGACAAGCGGCCACGATAGGCCCAGGGCCTACCTGGTACTGACAAATACTTCTGCCCGGGGAAACAAAACCCGCCACCCCACGTTCCTAGTCTCCGTTTGCAGAGCTCCATGGGCACGCTCAAAGCAGCCCGAGTTGGCACCGGTGGCAGCTTGTCCCTGGGCCGCATCTTGTTATTCGTGGAAATCCAGCAGGCAGACGGACCTGAAGGGCCGAGGGCCTACCTCGTAATGACAAAGGCTTCTGCCCAAGTAGACAAAACCCACCAGCCCACGTTCCTGGTCTCAGATTGCAGAGCTCCATGGGCACTCTCAAAGCAGCCCGAATTGGCACAGGTGGCAGCTTGTCGCTGGGCGGCATCTTCAGATTCGTGGAAATCCAGCTGGCAGCCGGCCACAAAAGGCCGAGGTCGTACCTGCTATGGACAATGGCTTCGTCCCAGGGAAGGGAAACCCACCAGCCCACGTTCCTGGTCTCAGTTTGCAGAGCTCCATGGGCACTCTCCAAGCAGCCCGAGTTGGCACAGGTGGCAGCTTGTCCCGGGGCAGCACCTTGTTATTTGTTGAAATCCAACAGGCAGACGGACGCGAAGGGCCGAGGGCCTACCTGCTATTGACAATGCTTCTGCCCGGGGAAACTAAACCCACCAGCCCACGTTCCTGGTTTTAGATTGCAGAGCTCCATGGGCACTCTCAAAGCAGCCCGAGTTGGCACAGGTGGCAGATTGTCCCTGGGCCGCATCTTGTTATTGGTTTAAAATCCAGCTGGCAGACAGACCCGAAGGGCCGAGGGCCTACCTGGTATTGACAAAGGCTTCTGCCCAAGGAGACAAAACCCACCAGCCCACGTTCCTGGTCTCAGTTTGCAGAGCTCCATGGGCACTCTCAAAGCAGCCCGTGTTGGCACAGGTGGCAGATTGTCCCTGGCCGGCATCTTCAGATTCGTGGAAATCCAGCAGGCAGCCGGCCACAAAAGGCCGAGGGCCTACCTGCTATGGACAATGGCTTCGTCCCAGGGAAACGAAACCCACCACCCCACGTACCTGGTCTCAGTTTGCAGAGCTCCATGGGCACTCTCAAAGCAGCCCGAGTTGGCACAGGTGGCAGCTTGTCCCTGGGCAGCACCTTGATATTTGTTGAAATCCAACAGGCAGACGGACGCGAAGGGCCAAGGGGCCTACCTGCTATTGCAAATGCTTCTGCCCGGGGAAACGAAACCCACCAGCCCACGTTCCTGGTCTCAGATTGCAGAGCTCCATGGGCACTCTCAAAGCAGCCCGAGTTGGCACAGGTGGCAGATTGTCCCTGGGCGGCATCTTCAGATTCGTGGAAATCCAGCAGGCAGCCGGCCACAAAAGGCCAAGGGCCGACCTGGTATTGACAATGGCTTCTGCCCAAGAAGACAAAACCCACCAGCCCACGTTCCTAATCTCAGTTTGCAGAGCTCCATGGGCACTCTCAAAGCAGCCCGAGTTGGCACAGGTGGCAGCTTGTCCCTGGGCGGCATCTTGATATTCGTGGAAATCCAGCAAGCAGCCTAACCATAAGGAACAGGGGCCTACCTAGTACTGACAAAGGCTTCTGCCCGGGGAAAATATACCCAGCAGCCCACGTTCCTGGTCTCAGATTCCAGAACTCTGTGGGCATCCTCAAAGCAGCCCGAGTTGGCACAGGGGCAGCTTGTCCCTGGGCAGCATCTCGATATTCGTGGAAATCCAGCAGGCAGCCTGCCGCTGAGAAACAAGGCCCTACCTGGTAGTGACAAAGGCTTCTGCCCGGGGAAACAAAACCCACCTCCCCACGTTCCTGGTTTCAGTCTGCAGAGCTCCATGGGCACTCTCAAAGCAGCCCGAGTTGGCACAGGTGGCAGCTTGTCCCTGGGCGACACCTTGATATTCGTGGAAATCCAGCGGACAACCGGCCGCGATGGGCCGAGTGCCTACCTGGTACTGCAAATGCTTCTGCCCAGGGAGACAAAACCCACCAGCCCACAATTCTGGTCGCAGTCTGCCGAGATCGATGGGCACTCTCAAAGCAGCCCAAGTTGGCACAGGTGAGAGCTTGTCCCTGGGCTGCATCTTGATATTCGTGGAAATCCAGCAAGCAGCCTAACCATAAGGTACAGGGGCCTGCCTAGTACTGGCAAAGGCTTCTGCCCGGGGAAAAAATACCCAGCAGCCCACGTTCCTGGTCGCAGATTCCAGAGCTCTGTGGGCACTCTCAAAGCAGCCCAAGTTGGCACAGGTGGCAGATTGTCCCTGGGCGGCATCTTGATATTCGTGGAAATCCAGCAAGCAGACGGCCCGTGAGGAACAAGGCCCTACCTGGTACTGACAAAGGCTTCTGCCCGGGGAAACAAAACCCACCAGCCCACGTTCCTGGTCTCAGTTTGCAGAGCTCCATGGGCACTCTCAAAGCAGCCCGAGTTGGCACAGGTGGCAGCTTGTCCCTGGGCGGCACCTTGATCTTCGTGGAAATCCAGAAGGCTGCCAGCCCCGACGGGCCGAGGGCCGACATGGTACAGAGAAAGGCTTCTGACTGTGTAAACAAAACCCACCACCCCATCTTCCTGGTCTCAGTTTCCAGAGCTCCATGGGCACTCTCAAAGTAGCCCGAGTTGGCACAGGTGGCAGCTTGTCCATGGGCCGCATCTTGATATTCGTGGAAGTCCAGCAAGCAGCTTGCCCATGAGGAACAAGGCCCTACCTGGTACTGACAAAGGCTTCTGCCCGGGGAAACAAAACCCACCACCCCACGTTTCTGGTTTCAGTCTGCAGAGATCCATGGGCACTCTCAAAGCAGCCCGAGTTGGCAGAGCAGGCAGCTTGTCCCTGGGCGGCATCTTGATATTCGTGGAAATCCAGCGGACAACCGGCCGCGATGGGCCGAGTGCCTACCTGGTACTGCAAATGCTTCTGCCCGGGGAGACAGAACCCACCACCCCACAATTCTGGTCTCAATCTGCACAGATCGATGGGTACTCTCAAAGCAGCCCGACTTGGCACAGGTAGCAGCTTGACCCTGGGCGGCAAATTGATATTCGCGGAAATCCAGCGGACAACCGGCCGCAATGGGCCGAGTGCCTACCTGGTAGTGCAAATGCTTCTGCCCGGGGAGACAGAACCCACCACCCCACAATTCTGGTCTCAATCTGCACAGATCGATGGGCACTCTCAAAGCAGCCCGAGTTGGCACAGGTAGCAGCTTGTCCCTGGGCGGCATCTTGGTATTCGTGGAAATCCTGCAGCAGGCAGCCGGACCTGAAGCGCCGAGGGCCTACCTGGCCCTGCAAATGCTTCTGCCCAAGGAGACAAAACCCACCAGCCCACGTTCCTGGTCTCAGTTTCCACAGCTCCATGGGCACTCACAAAGTAGCCCGAGTTGGCACAAGTGGCACCTTGTCCCTGGGCGGCACCTTGATATTCGTGGAAATCCAGCAAGCAGACGGCCCGTGAGAAACAAGGCCCTACCTGGTACTGACAAAGGCTTCTACCCAGGGAAAGAAAACCCACCAGCCCACGTTCCTGGTCTCAGTTTACAGAGCTCCGTGGGAACTCTCAAAGCAGCCCGAGTTGGCACAGGTGGCAGCTTGTCCCTGGGCGGCACCTTGATCTTCGTGGAAATCCAGAAGGCTGCCAGCCCCGACGGGCCGAGGGCCGACATGGTACAGAGAAAGGCTTCTGACTGGGTAAACAAAACCCATCAGCCCACGTTCCTGGTCTCAGTTTCCAGAGCTCCATGGCCACTCTCAAAGCAGCCCGTGTTGGCACAGGTGGCAGATTGTCCCTGGGCGGCATCTTCAGATTCGTGGAAATCCAGCAGGCAGCCGGCCACAAAAGGCCAAGGGCCTACCTGGTACTGACAAATGCTTCTCCCCAAGGAAACGAAACCCACCACCCCACCTTCCTACTCTCAGTCTGCAGAGATCCATGGGCACTCTCAAAGCCGCCCGTGTTGGCACAGGTGGCAGCTTGTCCCTGGGCCGCACCTTGATATTCGTGGAAATCGAGCGGACAAGCGGCCACGATAGGCCCAGGGCCTACCTGGTACTGACAAATACTTCTGCCCGGGGAAACAAAACCCGCCACCCCACGTTCCTAGTCTCCGTTTGCAGAGCTCCATGGGCACGCTCAAAGCAGCCCGAGTTGGCACCGGTGGCAGCTTGTCCCTGGGCCGCATCTTGTTATTCGTGGAAATCCCGCTGGCAGACGGACCTGAAGGGCCGAGGGCCTACCTCGTAATGACAAAGGCTTCTGCCCAAGGAGACAAAACCCACCAGCCCACGTTCCTGGTCTCAGATTGCAGAGCTCCATGGGCACTCTCAAAGCAGCCCAAATTGGCACAGGTGGCAGCTTGTCGCTGGGCGGCATCTTCAGATTCGTGGAAATCCAGCTGGCAGCCGGCCACAAAAGGCCGAGGTCGTACCTGCTATGGACAATGGCTTCGTCCCAGGGAAGGGAAACCCACCAGCCCACGTTCCTGGTCTCAGTCTGCAGAGCTCCATGGGCACTCTCCAAGCAGCCCGAGTTGGCACAGGTGGCAGCTTGTCCCGGGGCAGCACCTTGTTATTTGTTGAAATCCAACAGGCAGACGGACGCGAAGGGCCGAGGGCCTACCTGCTATTGACAATGCTTCTGCCCGGGGAAACTAAACCCACCAGCCCACGTTCCTGGTTTTAGATTGCAGAGCTCCATGGGCACTCTCGAAGCAGCCAGAGTTGGCACCGGTGGCAGATTGTCCCTGGGCCGCATCTTGTTATTGGTTTAAAATCCAGCTGGCAGACAGACCCGAAGGGCCGAGGGCCTACCTGGTATTGACAAAGGCTTCTGCCCAAGGAGACAAAACCCACCAGCCCACGTTCCTGGTCTCAGTTTGCAGAGCTCCATGGGCACTCACAAAGTAGCCCGAGTTGGCACAAGTGGCACCTTGTCCCTGGGCGGCACCTTGATATTCGTGGAAATCCAGCAAGCAGACGGCCCGTGAGGAACAAGGCCCTACCTGGTACTGACAAAGGCTTCTACCCAGGGAAAGAAAACCCACCAGCCCACGTTCCTGGTCTCAGTTTACAGAGCTCCGTGGGAACTCTCAAAGCAGCCCGAGTTGGCACAGGTGGCAGCTTGTCCCTGGGCGGCACCTTGATCTTCGTGGAAATCCAGAAGGCTGCCAGCCCCGACGGGCCGAGGGCCGACATGGTACAGAGAAAGGCTTCTGACTGGGAAAACAAAACCCATCAGCCCACGTTCCTGGTCTCAGTTTCCAGAGCTCCATGGCCACTCTCAAAGCAGCCCGTGTTGGCACAGGTGGCAGATTGTCCCTGGGCGGCATCTTCAGATTCGTGGAAATCCAGCAGGCAGCCGGCCACAAAAGGCCAAGGGCCTACCTGGTACTGACAAATGCTTCTCCCCAAGGAAACGAAACCCACCACCCCACCTTCCTACTCTCAGTCTGCAGAGATCCATGGGCACTCTCAAAGCCGCCCGTGTTGGCACAGGTGGCAGCTTGTCCCTGGGCCGCACCTTGATATTCGTGGAAATCGAGCGGACAAGCGGCCACGATAGGCCCAGGGCCTACCTGGTACTGACAAATACTTCTGCCCGGGGAAACAAAACCCGCCACCCCACGTTCCTAGTCTCCGTTTGCAGAGCTCCATGGGCACGCTCAAAGCAGCCCGAGTTGGCACCGGTGGCAGCTTGTCCCTGGGCCGCATCTTGTTATTCGTGGAAATCCAGCTGGCAGACGGACCTGAAGGGCCGAGGGCCTACCTCGTAATGACAAAGGCTTCTGCCCAAGGAGACAAAACCCACCAGCCCACGTTCCTGGTCTCAGATTGCAGAGCTCCATGGGCACTCTCAAAGCAGCCCAAATTGGCACAGGTGGCAGCTTGTCGCTGGGCGGCATCTTCAGATTCGTGGAAATCCAGCTGGCAGCCGGCCACAAAAGGCCGAGGTCGTACCTGCTATGGACAATGGCTTCGTCCCAGGGAAGGGAAACCCACCAGCCCACGTTCCTGGTCTCAGTCTGCAGAGCTCCATGGGCACTCTCCAAGCAGCCCGAGTTGGCACAGGTGGCAGCTTGTCCCGGGGCAGCACCTTGTTATTTGTTGAAATCCAACAGGCAGACGGACGCGAAGGGCCGAGGGCCTACCTGCTATTGACAATGCTTCTGCCCGGGGAAACTAAACCCACCAGCCCACGTTCCTGGTTTTAGATTGCAGAGCTCCATGGGCACTCTCGAAGCAGCCAGAGTTGGCACCGGTGGCAGATTGTCCCTGGGCCGCATCTTGTTATTGGTTTAAAATCCAGCTGGCAGACAGACCCGAAGGGCCGAGGGCCTACCTGGTATTGACAAAGGCTTCTGCCCAAGGAGACAAAACCCACCAGCCCACGTTCCTGGTCTCAGTTTGCAGAGCTCCATGGGCACTCTCAAAGCAGCCCGTGTTGGCACAGGTGGCAGATTGTCCCTGGCCGGCATCTTCAGATTCGTGGAAATCCAGCAGGCAGCCGGCCACAAAAGGCCGAGGGCCTACCTGCTATGGACAATGTCTTCGTCCCAGGGAAACGAAACCCACCACCCCACGTACCTGGTCTCAGTTTGCAGAGCTCCATGGGCACTCTCAAAGCAGCCCGAGTTGGCACAGGTGGCAGCTTGTCCCTGGGCAGCACCTTGATATTTGTTGAAATCCAACAGGCAGACGGACGCGAAGGGCCGAGGGGCCTACCTGGTATTGCAAATGCTTCTGCCCGGGGAAACGAAACCCACCAGCCCACGTTCCTGGTCTCAGATTGCAGAGCTCCATGGGCACTCTCAAAGCAGCCCGAGTTGGCACAGGTGGCAGATTGTCCCTGGGCGGCATCTTCAGATTCGTGGAAATCCAGCAGGCAGCCGGCCACAAAAGGCCAAGGGCCGACCTGGTATTGACAATGGCTTCTGCCCAAGAAGACAAAACCCACCAGCCCACGTTCCTGGTCTCAGTTTGCAGAGCTCCATGGGCACTCTCAAAGCAGCCCGAGTTGGCACAGGTGGCAGCTTGTCCCTGGGCCGCACCTTGATATTCGTGGAAATCGAGCGGACAAGCGGCCACGATAGGCCCAAGGCCTACCTGGTACTGACAAAGGCTTCTGCCCGGGGAAACAAAACCCGCCACCCCACGTTCCTGGTCTCCGTTTGCAGAGATCCATGGGCACGCTCAAAGCAGCCCGAGTTGGCAGAGGTCGCAGCTTGTCCCTGGTTGGCATCTTGATATTTGTGGAAACCCAGCTGGCAGACGGACCCGAAGGGCCTAGGGCCGACCTGGTATTGACAAAGGCTTCTCCCTCGGAAATCAAAACCCACCACCCCACGTACCTGGTCTCAGTTTGCAGAGCTCCATGGGCACTCTCAAAGCAGCCCGAGTTGGCACAGGTGGCAGATTGTCCCTGGGCAGCGCCTTGATATTTGTTGAAATCCAACAGGCAGACGGACGCGAAGGGCCGAGGGCCTACCTGGTACTGCAAATGCTTCTGCCCGGGGAAACAAAACCCACCAGCCCACGTTCCTGGTCTCAGTTTGCAGAGCTCCATGGGCACTCTCAAAGCAGCCCGAGTTGGCACAGGTGGCAGCTTGTCCCTGGGCGGCATCTTCAGATTCGTGGAAATCCAGCAGGCAGCCGGCCACAAAAGGCCAAGGGCCGACCTGGTATTGACAATGGCTTCTGCCCAAGAAGACAAAACCCACCAGCCCACGTTCCTGGTCTCAGTTTGCAGAGCTCCATGGGCACTCTCAAAGCAGCCCGAGTTGGCACAGGTGGCAGCTTGTCCCTGGGCGGCATCTTCAGATTGGTGGAAATCCAGCTGGCAGACGGCCCCGAAGGGCCTAGGGCCTACATGCTATGGACAATGGCTTCGTCCCAGGGAAACAAAACCCACCACCCCACGTTCCTGGTCTCAGTTTGCAGAGCTCCATGGGCACTCTCAAAGCAGCCCGAGTTGGCACAGGTGGCAGCTTGTCCCTGGGCAGCACCTTGATATTTGTTGAAATCCAACAGGCAGACTGACGCGAAGGGCCGAGGGCCTACCTGGTACTGCAAATGCTTCTGCCCGGGGAAACGAAACCCACCAGCCCACGTTCCTGGTCTCAGATTGCAGAGCTCCATGGGCACTCTCAAAGCAGCCCGAGTTGGCACAGGTGGCAGATTGTCCCTGGGCGGCATCTTCAGATTCGTGGAAATCCAGCAGGCAGCCGGCCACAAAAGGCCAAGGGCCTACCTGGTATTGACAAATGCTTCTCCCCAAGGAAACGAAACCCACCACCCCACCTTCCTACTCTCAGTCTGCAGAGATCCATGGGCACTCTCAAAGCAGCCCGAGTTGGAACAGGTGGCAGCTTGTCCCTGGGCCGCACCTTGATATTTGTTGACATCCAACAGGCAGACGGACGCGAAGGTCCGAGGGCGTACCTGGTACTGCAAATGCTTCTGCCGGGAAAACAAAACCCACCAGCCCATGTTCCTGGTCTCCGTTTGCAGAGCTCCGTGGGCACTCTCGAAGAAGCCAGAGTTGGCACCGGTGGCAGCTTGTCCCTGGGCCGCATCTTGTTATTGGTGGAAATCCAGCTGGCAGACGGACCTGAAGGGCCGAGGGCCTACCTCGTAATGACAAAGGCTTCTGCCCAAGGAGACAAAGCCCACCAGCCCACGTTCCTAGTCTCCGTTTGCAGAGCTCCATGGGCACTCTCAAAGCAGCCCGAATTGGCACAGGTGGCAGCTTGTCCCTGGGCGGCATCTTCAGATTCGTGGAAATCCAGCAGGCAGCCGGCCACAAAAGGCCAAGGGCCTACCTGCTATGGAAAATGGCTTCGTCCCAGGGAAGGGAAACCCACCAGCCCACGTTCCTGGTCTCAGTTTGCAGAGCTCCATGGGCACTCTCAAAGCAGCCCGAGTTGGCACAGGTGGCAGCTTGTCCCTGGGCAGCACCTTGATAGTTGTTGAAATCCAACAGGCAGACGGACGCGAAGGGCCGAGGGGCCTACCTGGCACTGCAAATGCTTCTGCCCGGGGAAACGAAACCCACCAGCCCACGTTCCTGGTCTCAGATTGCAGAGCTCCATGGGCACTCTCAAAGCAGCCCGAGTTGGCACAGGTGGCAGATTGTCCCTGGGCGGCATCTTCAGATTCGTGGAAATCCAGAGGGCAGCCGGCCACAAAAGGCCAAGGGCCGACCTGGTATTGACAATGGCTTCTGCCCAAGAAGACAAAACCCACCAGCCCACGTTCCTGGTCTCAGTTTGCAGAGCTCCATGGGCACTCTCAAAGCAGCCCGAGTTGGCACAGGTGGCAGCTTGTCCCTGGGCGGCATCTTCAGATTCGTGGAAATCCAGCAGGCAGCCGGCCCCGAAGGGCCGAGGTCCTACCTGCTATGGACAATGGCTTCGTCCCAGGGAAACAAAACCCACCACCCCACGTTCCTGGTCTCAGTTTGCAGAGCTCCATGGCCACTCTCAAAGCAGCCCGTGTTGGCACAGGTGGCAGATTGTCCCTGGTTGGCATCTTGATATTTGTGGAAATCCAGCAGTCAGCCTGACCCAAAGAAACAAGGGCCTACCTGGTACTGACAAAGGTTTCTGCCCAGGGAAACAAAACCCACAAACCCACGTTCCTGGTCTCAGTTTTAAGTACTCCGTGGGCACTCTCAAAGAAGCCCGAGTTGGCACAGGTGGCAGCTTGTCCCTGGGCGGCATCTTGATTTTCGGGGAAATCCAGCAACCAGCCTGCCCCTAAGTGCCGAGGTCCTACATAGTACTGACAAATACTTCTGCTGGGAAAACAAAATTACGCACCCCACGTTCCTGGTCTCAGTTTGAAGAGCCCCGAGGGCACTCTCAAAGCACCCCGAGTTGCCACAGGTCTCAGCTTGTCCCTGGGCAGCATCTTGATTTTCGGGGAAATCCAGCAGGCAGGCGGCCGCTAAGGACCAAGGGCCTACCTGGAACTAAAAAAGGCTTCTGCCCAGGGAAACAAAACCCATCACCCCACGTTCGTGGTCTCGAATTTGCAGAGCTCCATGGGCACTCTCAAAGCAGCCCGAGTTGGCACAGGTGGCAGCTTGTCCATGGGCAGCATCTTGATATTCGCGGAAATCCATCAGGCAGCCGGCCCCGAAGGGACAAGGGCCTACCTGGTACTGCTAATGCCTCAGACC